>NC_044057.1:11086438-11328938 GCF_902167405.1 Gadus morhua
CTAGGTGAGCATCACATATTGTTAGACACACACACACACACACACACACACACACACACACACACACACACACACACACACACACACACACACACACACACACACACACACAAAATGTTGACTATTGGTCCTTTCTCGGGTATTGGCTAACACAATGGCTGGCTATGTGCATGCACAAACCTGTCCTTAAAAAAACGTTTGTTTTCAGAAATGTGCAACTCACCGAGTTGTTGTGTACGTTGATGTTCCAAATCAAGTATCGTAGCGAAATACAGTTTCTGTCATGTTTTATTGCACATGTATCGCATTTTATAAATCCCATTGATTCCGGTTGGAAGAATCATTGCCCGGTAGAAACTGTATTTCGCTACGATACTTGATTTGGAACAACGAACGAACACCACTAACCACTCGGTGAGTTGCACATTTCTGAAAACTTCGGTGTCAACTGAGACCAACCAGAAATGGGGCTCAATGTTCAAAATACCGGAATTGTAAAAAAATTGCTCTGCAGTGAAAAAACGAGCAGATTCTCACCTAGCCTAAAGGAAAGTAGACTATACGTTAAACCGTTATATTCCTGCAGAGGTAACTCGTTTTATTTTCCCTCTAAGCCATGTGCTGACTGACACTGAGCATGTCCGGCATGTCTGCGGACTCCGCAACGTTCGCGCCCATTATTCAGGATACATAAATTGGCCTTAAAGCTTTAAATCAATGAGAGCCCCTTGTAAATCTATCACAAAAAAAAAAATCATCATTACAAGACAGCGTGCTTATGTCGGTTCCCGCGTGATTGAGCGCTTCTTTATTACTATATTAAGCTAGCTCAAAACTGAAATGAGGCCTCACACAGCCACTGCCTGCCAACTCAACCTTTAAAAAACTATGTGAAGTTCTTCTGTTCTTTACATTATCACGGCAACTTTACAGATGCCAATTTATAGAACAGCATGCAATAGCTCCCACTTTGGGACTATTGAAAAGAATGCAAACTTACCGAGAGTAAGTTGAAGTCGCTCGCTGCAGGCAGAAGATGAACAAAATGGCGCGCTGCTTCAGGGCATGGAAAGAGGGGCGTGGTCACCTCACGTGCGCATACTTCCGTCATTGACCTCAATCTTTTTGGGTTGAACGGATACACTCAAAAAAATGACTTTTAGGCATTGTAATGTATACTTATTCAAAAGTAGTAATTCTTACAGTATAATATCAAGTTTCAATAGGAACTAGAAAAAAACATGAAACTATACACAAAATATCCATGTAATGAATGTTCATGACTTGGAAGAGTATTTTTTACTAGATATTTACGCATACTATTAAATTATTTATTTTCACTGCACCAACACCTGAACATTCTAAGTAACTTTTATTCTGAAGAAACAGCGCATTGGATTTTGCGCATGCGCCATTTGACAACGTATGAACGTAAAGCCAGTGAAGCGCCAGAGAAGAAGCGGGAAGAAGGCTCTGAAGCTCTGAAGCAAGATCTCTGGATCGCAATTTTGCTGGATCGGGTCGAGACGAGTGAGTAATTGTCTTTCTGTTTTATATTTGTAATCGTAGAAGAGTTTGTGTACATTTTGATGGTTTGATTATAGTCTGCTTGACGCAATATACGTTAGTAATGTTGGTAGTGCCTGTAATATTCGTTTTCGCCATCGCCATTTTGGTCTACCAGGCGAGACTAGCTTAACGTTTGTAGAGGTGAGTTGCATTACTGAAGAGTAAGCACATGTTTAACTTAAAAAGTCTTCTCTCAAAACGAAAACGAGTTGTTTTTATAGGGAAGTGTTTATGGTTGACTTCAAGTCGAAACAAATACCTTTTTGGCGCCATGTTTCACGATGACTTGCACTTGAACTAGTTGTTAGCGCTAGCCTGTATTTTCACTGAGGCCCACATTAACCTACTCAAAACGTCGACTTAAACAGTGGCTCTTAATGTTACATTATCTTGGCATGATATTTATTTCACTCTTATACCGTGAAATTCTCTTACATGAAATGTTCTGCAGTTATATCAGACCGTTCAAATAGGGCCCTTAATGTGCCCCTGATGGTCAAAATTCAAAATCAACGGAGCCCTCAGGTGAATCTAGTCTTCTAGTCGAACCTTTGGTGTGGAGGTGCGTCTTGTTTGTTGTTTTCAACCAATGAGCAGTATCTCCAGCAGAGTGAGTTTTGCCCTCCAGGCATGAAATCATTCCAATATATTGTGGTATCCCAACCTTCTGCTTAGAAATGTTTTGTTTAAAGCTCAGTCAACTAAATAGGAATTATCCTATGGCAATGAAGGCGATATGAATGATTGAAGAAATTCGGTTTGTTCCTCAATAGCATTGTCTTCTTTTCTTGTAAATTCTTCGCAGGAGGACAACCGCAGTGATGCTACTGAACACGTCCTCAAGATCATGGTCGTCCATGATGCTTCAGAAGAGTATCCAGTCGATGCCACCATCATTTAATTTCTTTCTTGTTCATTCGTCTACTATGCATTGTATTTGATTATGTTTGTACAATCTTACAAAACACTATGCTTTACTGTTCCCGTAGAGACGCATTGTTTTGAGAAACTGCAATAGGAAAAAAGATTTGACTATTCATCTTCATCCAGTCCTTGTTATCAATAAAATTGCTTCATTACAGTACCATATCTTGTTGTCTTTTCAAGCTTAATAAGCTCAGTGCCTTATTTTTTGTTGATTTATTCAGTTATTGAAGTTGTGTATGTGGGCCTACTTTAAATAAATAACACTTCAAGTTATTTGATTTCATACAATACAATCAGTGCTTTGAGCATTTAGTTATTTGCCATTTGGTAATATTTATCAAAAAAAATTAAGCAACATTTACGTAATTTTAGTGTGTAAAACCACTAAATACAACTGAGTAATAGAAACAGAAAAAGTATAGTAAAATCTACTTATTCAGTTCATAACACTGAATATTATAGACGAGTAAGATTTACTCACTATTTGGATGACCATGATGTTCCTGTATTGACATAATTAAGTAAAATATACTTAATATTTTCACAAATGTCAAGGTTAGCAGCAAGTACATTTTACTTGTTGCCGGCAATTAAGTTGTACTTGATTATTAAAGCATTGAAGTTACTTAGTTTTTTTTAGTGCAATTTCTTACAAAGATTTTTTTAAGTAAATTCAACAAGTTATTTTTTTGAGTGTAGGTCAGCAGCGTCAGCGGAGACGATGAATACATTTTAAGTTGTACGAGTTAAACTATTTTGGTTTTTATTTGAATTCATATATATTTCATTAGACCAATAGAATATTAATTTGTCACATCTAAGAAGTGCTTGAATCATTTTTATGAGTGTAGCCTATAACTATGCATGTATCTATTTTTGTTTTTCTGTTTCGGGTTTAAAAAACCAACACACAAAACACAGAAACACAAATGCCGTTTATTTGTTTATTCCTTTTGCCCTTTTTCAGTTTCAAAACCAAATCAGAAAAAACTAAAAACAATCCTGTTAATTGTTTTTTCTGATTTTGTTTTAAATCGGAATATTCAAAGAACGAACCATACACGGATTCTCCTACCTCCTATATTCTATCACTTTACTGACACACACAATGTGTGGCAGTAAAGTGATAAGATCATTCCATAGACAAAAATCTTTCCATACAACTAGTTTAATTTTGGATAGTCATTGCACAGCTGTAACCGAGTATTCTCATTATAGCCTAGTTATATCCTAGTTTTGCATATTTATACATTGCATCCTATTTTCATATTTCATGTGGCATCTGTATTTTTATGTAGGCTACAGCATCTGTATTTTAAATGTAGCTTATATCTTCTTTTTACATTTTACCTTTTGCTGAGGTGGGCGCTGTATTAGCCTATAGGCTGTCTGTATTTGTGTAAGAGTTATTTGTATTTTGTAACCTGCTGGATTATGAAAGTTAGTTTGGGGTAAATTAAGTGTCTGTCTGTCTGTCTGTCTGTCTGTCTGTCTGTCTGTCTGTCTGTCTGGGGAAAAATGCCGTGAAAAATGTACACACGGTGCGTTCAGGATTAGGACTGATATTATGTCGGCATAGGCCTAATCAATCGGGTTTTAATATTTGAAGCATTCATATCAGTCTATTCTTTTCGTAGGCTACTCTGCTGTTGGCCTTGATGGGGAGATATTTTTTTAGCTCCGCGAAAATAAAGGCTCCATGGCTGTAATAATTTAAATATAATTAACTTATAAAGCGTGTAACAAGACACCTAGATGATCTGGCTGGCTGACTAAAAAGGCACTGAATTTGGAACTTATAACACAGGAGGTCTGGCTTGCGGACTAAAAAGCATTGCGGTCATAAAAGCGTGACCATCTGACAAAAGCACAAATCTGACAATAAATGGATTCGATCCGACAACCTCTTCCCTACATAAGCGTCTCTATCGATTGTACCACGGTTATTACAACGTTGAAACTGCATTTACTAATATATATATCTATATGAATATGACGCTACAACTAACGCCAAATGAGAGGAGATCTGTGTTGAACTGATTTGGTCTGCTTGTCTTGTTCAGCGATTGGGCGCAAACAGAAAAGAAGGGCGGAGATTATTAGCATACTAGAGAAACGCCGTATTTTACGGCGTTGTGATGTGCACAAAAGCGCCGTATTTTACGTGCGGTTTGATGTTCAAAACAGCGCTTTTTACGCGCGCTCTTGAAAGGCTCAATTGCGGCGTAAAAAGCGGCGCTTTTTTGCGCATGACGCCGTATTTTACGGCGTTTTTCTACATTTTACGGCGTTTTTTACGGCGTAATGAAGGTGATACGCGTCAAAATTATGCCGTTTTCTGGCGGGGATGGCTTGCCATACGCATGGGCTCTGACGTCATGAGACGCCATAATCCTTAAAGCGACAGCGATCCCTGAACCGCCAAAACAGTAAATGACATGCAGTAAACGACAGCACAATTGAAAGAACAACACATAACAAAATACTGTAGGTGAATTATGTTACACTCACTACATCTGATTCATTACCACTCTCTTCATCCCACACCACAAACATGACATACAAAATGTTGTGGAACAGAAACAACAACCAGAGCTATTTATAATTAAGCAATAGATCACGACAGGCTGTGGTATGTGCTCATTATACCACTGTTAAGGGGTATCTCTCTCTCTCTCTCTCTCTCTCTCTCTCTCTCTCTCTCTCTCTCTCTCTCTCTCTCTCTCTAACTCTCTCTCCCCCCCCCCCAGCCAGGTTAGTGTTTAATTGGTAACTGTTCCTACATGCTTTTGTCAAAGCTGAAGTTAAATTCCATGTTTAGTGTAAATTTGTTTGATGGCCTATGTTTGTTTAATGAACAATACACAATGAAGCAACTTGTGAAGAAATGTTTGAGAGTGCATCTTTCTCACACATACACACGTTAGGTCTTTTTCACTGATCCAAGCACTGCAATACAAAAATGTAAAGTAACTTGTAATTTGAGTAACTTTAAAACAAAGTACTTTTTTACTCTTACTCAAGTAGGTTTTTACAATTGGAATATTTACTTTTACTCAAGTACATTTGAAGGAAATAAGGGAATGATGCACGAACATTCAAAAATATTAGTGGGTTTCTAGCATACAGAGCTTAATGAGAATGGGTGAAGTTTCCCTTTAACTATTGACTTCTAGAGATTTTTATGTAAACTACAATGGCAAAATTTAGACAAACTTTCAGTAGATTGAAGTAGGATTGCAGAGTTGGATTGTTTGTTTGTTTGTTTGCTTTTTTGTATTTTAGAAGAGGTGTTACTATGTTCACTTAGCCAACAATAGGCCCATGGTTTTGTAGCGAGGTATTATCCATGCTGTTGCATGTCCTTTCCACTAGATGGCAATGAAAACTGAAGAATGGAGACCATTGTTAGACTGTATCTGTTGGCGGGATTCTTTTTCTCTTGTTGTGGCGTGTTGAAATAGTCGAGTAGTCTGAGGGAAATGAAGGTTTTTGTTGTTGTCAATTATTTGCCCAATGTCTCTCTCTCTCTCTCTCTCTCTCTCTCTCTCTCTCTCTCTCTCTCTCTCTCTCTCTCTCTCTCTCTCTCGTAAATCAATAAAACCGATGGTGTCTTTAATTAGATGCATTTCTTTTCTTCCGATCCTGTATGCCTTGCCCTGGTTTCTCTCCACGGTGGTGTAGGTGTTATTTTAGCAAAAGTGATTTTTTTTTATAAATTACTATGTTGCTGTCCGACCATTTACAGATATACCATAAATAATACATTGCTCTTTAAAGGTTGGGTATGGAATTCGCTTTTTTGGCCATTTTTGCAGAATAACTTGAAATCCTCATCATAACCCACTTACAGCCACTGAGTTAGAAGTACTGACATGAAAATTAAACAAGTCAATCATCTGTGGAGCGGGCAGGGCTCGAAAAACTCCAGCCAATGATTTCCATAGCCACCGAGTTGCATTGGACAGTAAGTACGTCAATCAAACGGTCGTACTGCACTCCCCCTCCCCCGCGCGCGACCCCTTCGTGCAGTACTCGTGACCCAGAGCAGATCCTGTTTGTTGTTATCCTGCGGTAGCTACTGGAACTAGTTAATCCACATTTGGACCTAGCAGTAAAAGACAATTTCCATGGCAGACAAGACGCCACCATCCCCATGTTGTTTTTTTAATGCTGCCATGTTGTTTAACGAAAACCTACGCTAGCCTGGCTCTCTCTCGCGCATCTGTGTTCGCACTCGTGCATGATTGCGCGTCCAGGTACTTGGAATCATTAGAGGACCATTTGAGTTGTGTATTTTCAAAATCTGCTGGCGTTTCGCAAATCCCATACCCAACCTTTAAAAGGAACGTTACGAAATAGCGGTAGGCCTACGGTCGGTGTGGCGGTAATGATGGCCTGTGGGCTTGTGCACCGTACCATACTGCTGACCCTGGATATTGGACGAGCCTGAGATGAATCAAACTAAACAGACACTTTCACTTCTTTCCAACTGGTTTCAGGTCAGGCAGCTTCTTCATCTCCATGTTCAGTGTCGCCTCCAGCTGTTCCAGGGATCTCCTCAAGGTCCCTACGTATGACGGAGGAAGGACCTCCACCGTCGTCCACTCACTGCGGTCACTCATGGGGTCACACAAGAAGTTTCAGAACATTCTGATGTGGAGTTTCAAAGTAAAAGCCAACCAAAATCTCCAATATGAGACATATTACATATGATTTTGGATTCAATTTAAAAGGAAATGCCCTGTTATTTCAGGCTCATTTCACTTCAGGGTTATAGTTCAAGACCCCATGGGGTCACGCAAAAAGTTTCAGAACATTCTGATGTGGAATTTCAAAATAAAAGCCAACCAAAGTTTCCAATATGAGACATATTACATATGATTTTGGATTCAATTTAAAAGAAAATGCCCTGTTATTCCAGGCTCATTTCACTGCAGGGCGATAGTTCAAGACCCCACAGGGTCACCCAAGAAGTTTCAGGACATTCTGATGCGTAGTTTCAAAATAAAAGCCCACCAAATATAAGACATATTACATATGATTTTGGATTCGATTTAAAAGAAAATGCCCTGTTATTCCAGGCTCATTTCACTTCAGGGTTATAGTTCACGACCCCATGGGGTCAGGCAAGAAGTTTCAGAACATTCTGATGTGGAGTTTCAAAATAAAAGCCCACCAAACATTCCAATATGAGACATATTACATATGATTTTGGATTAAATTTAAAAGAAAATGCCCTGTTATTTCAGGCTCATTTCACTTTAGGGTTATAGTTCAAGACCCCATGGGGTCACGCAAAAAGTTTCAGAACATTCTGATGTGGATTTTCAAAATAAAAGCCAACCAAAGTTTCCAATATGAGACATATTACATATGATTTTGGATTCAATTTAAAAGAAAATGCCCTGGTATTTCAGGCTCATTTCACTTCAGGGTTATAGTTCAAGACCCCATGGGGTCACACAAGAAGTTTCAGAACATTCTGACGTGGAGTTTCAAAGTAAAAGCCAACCAAAATCTCCAATATGAGACATATTACATATGATTTTGGATTCAATTTAAAAGGAAATGCCCTGTTATTTCAGGCTCATTTCACTTCAGGGTTATAGTTCAAGACCCCATGGGGTCACGCAAAAAGTTTCAGAACATTCTGATGTGGAGTTTCAAAATAAAAGCCAACCAAAGTTTCCAATATGAGACATATTACATATGATTTTGGATTCAATTTAAAAGAAAATGCCCTGGTATTTCAGGCTCATTTCACTGCAGGGCGATAGTTCAAGACCCCACAGGGTCACCCAAGAAGTTTCAGGACATTCTGATGAGTAGTTTCAAAATAAAAGCCCACCAAATATGAGACATATTACATATGATTTTGGATTCGATCTAAAAGAAAATGCCCTGTTATTCCAGGCTCATTTCACTTCAGGGTTATAGTTCAAGACCCCACAGGGTCACCCAAGAAGTTTCAGAACATTCTGATGTGGAGTTTCAAAATAAAAGCCCACCAAACATTCCAATATGAGACATATTACATATGATTTTGGATTAAATTTAAAAGAAAATGCCCTGTTATTTCAGGCTCATTTCACTTTAGGGTTATAGTTCAAGACCCCACAGGGTCACCCAAGAAGTTTCAGAACATTCTGATGTGGAGTTTCAAAATAAAAGCCCACCAAACATTCCAATATGAGACATATTACATATGATTTTGGATTAAATTTAAAAGAAAATGCCCTGTTATTTCAGGCTCATTTCACTTTAGGGTTATAGTTCAAGACCCCATGGGGTCACGCAAAAAGTTTCAGAACATTCTGATGTGGAGTTTCAAAATAAAAGCCAACCAAAGTTTCCAATATGAGACATATTACATATGATTTTGGATTCAATTTAAAAGAAAATGCCCTGGTATTTCAGGCTCATTTCACTGCAGGGCGATAGTTCAAGACCCCACAGGGTCACCCAAGAAGTTTCAGGACATTCTGATGAGTAGTTTCAAAATAAAAGCCCACCAAATATGAGACATATTACATATGATTTTGGATTCGATTTAAAAGAAAATGCCCTGTTATTCCAGGCTCATTTCACTTCAGGGTTATAGTTCAAGACCCCACAGGGTCACCCAAGAAGTTTCAGAACATTCTGATGTGGAGTTTCAAAATAAAAGCCCACCAAACATTCCAATATGAGACATATTACATATGATTTTGGATTAAATTTAAAAGAAAATGCCCTGTTATTTCAGGCTCATTTCACTTTAGGGTTATAGTTCAAGACCCCATGGGGTCACGCAAAAAGTTTCAGAACATTCTGATGTGGAGTTTCAAAATAAAAGCCAACCAAAGTTTCCAATATGAGACATATTACATATGATTTTGGATTCAATTTAAAAGAAAATGCCCTGGTATTTCAGGCTCATTTCACTGCAGGGCGATAGTTCAAGACCCCACAGGGTCACCCAAGAAGTTTCAGGACATTCTGATGCGTAGTTTCAAAATAAAAGCCCACCAAATATAAGACATATTACATATGATTTTGGATTCGATTTAAAAGAAAATGCCCTGTTATTCCAGGCTCATTTCACTTCAGGGTTATAGTTCAAGACCCCATGGGGTCACACAAGAAGTTTCAGAACATTCTGATTTGGAGTTTCAAAGTAAAAGCCAACCAAAATCTCCAATATGAGACATATTACATATGATTTTGGATTCAATTTAAAAGGAAATGCCCTGTTATTTCAGGCTCATTTCACTTCAGGGTTATAGTTCAAGACCCCATGGGGTCACGCAAAAAGTTTCAGAACATTCTGATGTGGAATTTCAAAATAAAAGCCAACCAAAGTTTCCAATATGAGACATATTACATATGATTTTGGATTCAATTTAAAAGAAAATGCCCTGTTATTCCAGGCTCATTTCACTGCAGGGCGATAGTTCAAGACCCCACAGGGTCACGTAAAAAGTTTCAGAACATTCTGATGTGGATTTTCAAAATAAAAGCCAACCAAAGTTTCCAATATGAGGCATATTACATATGATTTTGGATTCAATTTAAAAGAAAATGCCCTGTTATTTCAGGCTCATTTCACTTCAGGGTTATAGTTCAAGACCCCATGGGGTCACACAAGAAGTTTCAGAACATTCTGACGTGGAGTTTCAAAGTAAAAGCCCACCAAACATTCCAATATGAGACATATTACATGATTTTGGATTCAATTTAAAATAAAATTCCCTGTTATTTCAGGCTCATTTCACTTCAGGGTTATAGTTCACGACCCCATGGGGTCACGCAAAAGGTTTCAGAACATTCTTATGTGGAGTTTCAAAATAAAAGCCAACCAAAGTTTCCAGTATGAGACATATTACATATGATTTTGGATTCAATTTAAAAGAAAATGCCCTGTTATTTCAGGCTCATTTCACTTCAGGGTTATAGTTCACGACCCCATGGGGTCACGCAAAAGGTTTCAGAACATTCTGATATGGAGTTTCAAAATAAAAGCCAACCAAAGTTTCCAATATGAGACATATTACATATGAATTTGGATTCAATTTAAAAGAAAATGCCCTGTTATTTCAGGCTCATTTCACTTCCGGGTTATAGTTCAAGACCCCATGGGGTCACGCAAAAAGTTTCAGAACATTCTGATGTGGAGTTTCAAAATAAAAGCCAACCAAAGTTTCCAATATGAGACATATTACATATGATTTTGGATTCAATTTAAAAGAAAATTCCCTGTTATTCCCGACTCATTCCACTTGAGGGTTATAGTTCACGACCCCATGGGGTCACGCAAAAGGTTTCAGAACATTCTTATGTGGAGTTTCAAAATAAAAGCCAACCAAAGTTTCCAGTATGAGACATATTACATATGATTTTGGATTCAATTTAAAAGAAAATGCCCCGTTATTTCAGGCTCATTTCACTTCAGGGTTATAGTTCAAGACCCCATGGGGTCACGCAAAAGGTTTCAGAACATTCTGATATGGAGTTTCAAAATAAAAGCCAACCAAAGTTTCCAATATGAGACATATTACATATGAATTTGGATTCAATTTAAAAGAAAATGCCCTGTTATTTCAGGCTCATTTCACTTCCGGGTTATAGTTCAAGACCCCATGGGGTCACGCAAAAAGTTTCAGAACATTCTGATGTGGAGTTTCAAAATAAAAGCCAACCAAAGTTTCCAATATGAGACATATTACATATGATTTTGGATTCAATTTAAAAGAAAATTCCCTGTTATTCCCGACTCATTCCACTTGAGGTTCATAGTTCACAACCCCATAGTGTCACCCAAGAAGTTTCAGGATTTTCTGATGTGTAGTTTCAAATTAAAAGCCCACTAGATTTTGAAATATGAGACATATTAGACATGATTTTGGATTAAATTTAAAAGGAAACGCCCTGTTATTCCACACTCATTCCACTTCAGGGTCATAGTTCACGACCCCATAGTGTCGCCCGAGAAGTTTTAGGACATTCTGATCCTGATTCAGGACATTCCCGTCTCCATGTTATGTTTTTTAATGTACAACATTTTCTATGGATTTAGAATAGTTATTCCTGTTTGATTTCCCATTTTTGCAGCACGTGGGCTTCATTGCTGTTCACTTAAATATTTTAATGCTTTTCTCTTTGTAGGATCACAGTGGAATATTGTGAACTATGAACCTCAAGTGGAATGAGTCGGGAATAACAGGGCATTTTCTTTTAAATTGAATCCAAAATCATGTTATATGTCTCATATTGGAATGTTTGGTTGGCTTTTATTTTGAAACTCCACATCAGAATGTTCTGAAACGTTTTGCGTGACCCCATGGGGTCTTGAACTATAACCCTGAAGTGAAATGAGCCTGAAATAACAGGGCATTTTCTTTTAAATTGAATCCAAATTCATATGTAATATGTCTCATATTGGAAACTTTGGTTGGCTTTTATTTTGAAACTCCACATCAGAATGTTCTGAAACGTTTTGCGTGACCCCATGGGGTCTTGAACTATAACCCTGAAGTGAAATGAGCCTGAAATAACAGGGCATTTTCTTTTAAATTGAATCCAAATTCATATGTAATATGTCTCATATTGGAAACTTTGGTTGGCTTTTATTTTGAAACTCCACATCAGAATGTTCTGAAACCTTTTGTGTGACCCCATGGGGTCGTGAACTATAACCCTGAAGTGAAATGAACCTGAAATAACAGGGCATTTTCTTTTAAATTGAATCCAAAATCATATGTAATATGTCTCATATTGGAATGTTTGGTGGGCTTTTATTTTGAAACTCCACATCAGAATGTTCTGAAACTTCTTGCCTGACCCCATGGGGTCGTGAACTATAACCCTGAAGTGAAATGAGCCTGGAATAACAGGGCATTTTCTTTTAAATCGAATCCAAAATCATATGTAATATGTCTCATATTTGGTGGGCTTTTATTTTGAAACTACGCATCAGAATGTCCTGAAACTTCTTGGGTGACCCTGTGGGGTCTTGAACTATCGCCCTGCAGGGAAATGAGCCTGGAATAACAGGGCATTTTCTTTTAAATCGTATCCAAAATCAATATGTCTCATATAGGAATGTTTGGTGGGCTTTTATTTTGAAAGTAAATACCACAACGGCCGTACACTTCCTTTGATAGTATTTGCTTTTATTGACTGTCTTTTTGTATGTACCCGACGAATGCTTTTATTTGAAACTAGTTCTGAGACGCTATTACCGTAATGGCTAGTATATACAGGTACGGCAAAAAACTGAGTCGGCTGGCTTGACCACCGATCTTGATGAGTCGGCTGGCTTGACCGCAGTGTCCACTCCCTGGCGGGAGGATCCTTCAGGAATCTGAAGGTCTGTATGAGTTGGAGGTGGTCTTCAGTGTGTGAGAGCTGTTTCACCTCTGATCTTCTTTCGGTCAGATCTTCTTTCCTGCTCCAGCTCTGAGGCCTACAGCTTCTTTCTCTGCGGATTTGTTTCTGTTAAATTAAGTTTATAAAACCACATAACATTCGTTTTTTACTTGACAATGACAATGGTAAAAGAAAGGTTTCAACTCGTTGTAATAATGCAAGTGTTTTATATATTATATTTTCGTGTCGCTTAGTTTGAGCAGAAATCTTCACATGAAGCCCTGCTACCCGGACAGATTCATTGAGGATTATAGGCTACAGTAAAATATGTTGGACTCACCTTATAAGCCTGATGTTTCTGGCGGTCTATTTTGATTCTAAAGTGTTGTTCTTTGTCTCCAAAAGGACAGGTGTGCCTCGACGTCGCATTACATAGGTTTCGGTTTAAACAAACTTTCGTTCCTTGAACAACACGTCCACCTCCTTCATTCAGTTTTTTACGTAGACGCCATCTTACGTCAGCGCCTCCGCCATATTGGAGAGGTCAAGACCGCCCCCTGTAAAGACACCTTCCTTTACCTGAACTCTGTCATTCGGCTCTAGATAGACTGAAGGAATTCTGCCAATCATCAACGTTAATATCCATTAATGTTGAGAAACATGTTTTACCACTAACTGAAAACTTTAAATTAGAGTGAATATATTTTTTGAGAGTTGCAGTGACATTTCACCTTTTATGGGCCTTTTCATTGGAGCGCCATTGTAAGCTTTGGTAACTAATAAGGCCAAGTAAATGACCTATGCTGATCATTAACATTGAAATTGTTACTATATTATATGCATGAAGGGCATTTCTTTTAAAAGAAAATATCTAAACCAGAGCAGAATGATCATACAGTATATTAGTTCCACAGGTGATCAGTGCTATTATATTATATATATACTAGGGGTGTAACGGTACACAAAAATCTCGGTTCGGTACGTACCTCGGTTTTGAGGTCACGGTTCGGTTCATTTTCGGTACAGTAAAAAATCAAAATGCTAAACATAAATGTGCTTCATAACATCTGCTTCAAGTTGTTCATAACACACTTTTGTGCTTTTTACAATAGGAACATTAGACAATACAAAGCTAGAATTCTGCTCAAAAATATAAAGATTCTGAAATGTAGAAATAAAAATAAATAACATTGGCTCAGACTGTTTTTTTAAAAACAAATCTTTTCTCAATCTAATGTGCAACAATGAATTAATTTTTACTCCCCCCCCCCCCTCCCCCCCAATCTTTAGCCCTGATGACTTTCACTCAATCTTTATGTTTTTTGCCAGAAAAATCTCCTTATCCACATTATCTGCAGGATAATAATGCCCAAAATTTGAGTGTATTGTACATACGATATACCCTACATGTTACTCCCGTATACCACAATGCAATGCGGTCGTGTTTTTCCGGAGGAGAAGAAGAAGCTGAATAACCGCGAAAACGAATATATTGAGGCCCCGTCCACACGAAGCCGAAACCGTTACGGTTTTGATCTATCCGGTTTCGGAGTATCTCCGTAAAGAAGGAGTCAAGCGAAACCGGGTAGATCTGTAGAATCGCTGTAGTACACATTCCAGGCCCATAAGGGGCGCCGCTTCTGCTACAAAAATAAATAGTAAGAAGAGGCGAGCATGGTCATAAAGGGTGAGACTCCGCGGGCTTAACAGTCATTGGCTAGACTAGGGTCGAGGGGTGGGGCGATGACGTCATGGTTTACGGTTTCAGTCGGTTTCAGGCGTCCACACGAATCCAAAACGAAACCGGGTAGATTTGAAACCACCTCCTAGGGTGGTTTCAGAAGTTTGCGGTTTCGGTCAGCGGATTCGCCGGCTTCGTGTGGACGGAAGGCCGAACCGTACAAGACCTTTGCGGTTTCGCCATGAAATCGGCTTCGTGTGGACGGGGCCTTAATGATAGAGTCTCCGGCTTTCGTTTAAAAACGTCAACAATTTATTTGGGATTTAACACAGATGTGGGTGCATCTGTCTGCGTGAATGTTAAATAGAATATTTAACATTCAAAATTAATTTTAAAAAAACTTGAACAAGGAAATGTAACATTCAACATCAATACAACCTCCAGCTTTCCTCGTGAGTGCCTGGTTTGTTTACAAGATGTGGGCGCATCTGTCTGCGTCACACAAATACCCGGCGCATTTACTGACGCAAATGACGTTTAGAAATGTTCAGCGTAGTGTCCGAATTCTCGTTTGTTCGTTCCCTAAATAGTGCACTATGTCATGAACACTATATATGGAATAGTGATTGAGTGAGTTAATAGGGAACGATTTCGAACACAGCTACGGTGTGCGCAACTGTCCATGTGCGGCTGCAGCATGTTCCACACATGCGGTCCTCTACTTAATATGTCCGTATGGAAACTCGTTCGGTACGCCTCCGCACCGAACCGAGCACCCCGTACCGAAATGGTAAAAGGGATCAAGCAGAGAACCTCTACGTGGTGATCCTAGTAACGACTCATAGTCGGCTAATCTCAGCAACTCAATTTCCAGAAGGAAACTATACACACTAGAAGCTATGACCAGCAGCAATATCAGTATCCTACAGCTGAATGCTGAGGGACTAACAAGAACGAAAAGAGACCTTATCCGCCATCTTGCAGATAAACACAACATCAGCGTTATCCTACTACAAGAAACTCATGCTGTGGCAGAAGAGAACCTTAAAGGCCCACTATGCAACTTTTTTAGCCAAAATTACATTAAGTATGCAGGTTGAGAGTTATGCTGATGGTTCTGCATCCATTTCTGGGTCGATTGGTGGGTGTGTCATTTACCCATGTCGCCTCTCCAGTGAAAAAGCGCATATGCAACTTGATCTGTTCGGACCGACACAATCCGGATGTGACGCAGCGGAAGTATCCTCGAAAATGTAGTCAGATTGTAGTTTCGAAAATGCTTTACGGCACAGACACACACCCAAACATGGCACCGGCTAGATATAAACAGCCAGTTGCGAGGCAATTGTTGCATTCATCATGGATCAATCGACTAATGGTACGGCCACACCAACCGCGTTACGCGCCTAACCTGACGCTTGATCATTGTGTGTCACAAAAATGGTTCAACGCGCCTGTGGCTGCGCTAGAGTCCGAGGTAGGAAACCCAAACGCCGCCGTGTTTGGGTGCATGATAGAGTTTAGATCGGGTTAGATTAAATAATCTCGGATATAAATAACGATCTCATCTCATCTCATCGTCATCCGTTTATCCGGGGTCGGGTCGCGGGGGGAGCAGCTCAAGCAGGGGGCTCCAGACTTCCCTTTCCCGGGCCACATTGACCAGCTCTGACGGGGGGATCCCGGGGCGTTCCCAGGCCAGTGTTGAGATATAATCTCTCCACCTAGTCCTGGGTCTTCCCCGAGGTCTCCTCCCCAATGGACGTGCCTGAAACACCTCCAAAGGGAGGCGCCCAGTGGGCATCCTTGCCAGATGCCCGAACCACCTCAGCTGACTCCTTTCTAAGTAAAGGAGCAGCGGCTCTAATCCGAGTTCCTCACGGATGACTGAGCTTCTCACCCTATCCCGCGACGCCAGCCACCCTTCTGAGAAAACTCATCTCGGCCGCTTTTACCCGCGATCTCGTCCTTTCGGTCATCACCCAACCCTCATGACCATAGGTGAGGATAGGAACGAAGATCGACCGGTAGATCGAGAGCTTTGCCTTGCGGCTCAGCTCTCTTTTCGTAACAACGGTGCGGTAAAGCGAACGCAATACCGCCCCCGCTGCTCTGATTCTCCGGCCAATCTCACGCTCCATAGTACCCTCACTCGCGAACAAGACCCCGAGGTACTTGAACTCCTTCACTTGGGCTAAGGACTCATAAATAACGATAATCGGGTTAAATAACTTCACATGGTGTGTCTGGTGTGTTTCCAGCATTCGTAGTGTTGATCAGGAGAGAAATAGTTCGCCAAGACGTTGAGGTTGCTTAGCAACCAGAGACTCTGTCCATGCAAGTGAACGGAGCGTTCACTCTTCATCATAACTATCAAACCGAACATCCTTCACATTCACCGAGCGAACATTATGAAAGTAAAATGCACATTTCTCGCTAAAAATGTTTCCATAAACGCATTTAATGGCGTAACTATGTTACTATTTCCACCCAGAATAAAGAAAGATGTCGGCCGTATGCTTCTGTGCAAGGGTCACTACAGTAACGAATTGCTTTACGGCACAGACCCCCAAACACGGAACCGGCTCGATGTAAACACAAGTAACTAAGGGATTGTTATATTCATCATAGATCAGCCGACTAAAAAGAGACAGAGAAACCCAATGTCGGAGGAACAGAAGAAGAGAAAAGGGAGACTGACCGACAGAGAGGCCAGACACGAGTAAACGTTGGGCAAGCTTTTCAGGAATAGCGTGAACTGAAAGAAAAAGAAGACTGCAAATCAGACGCCGACTCGGCCGTGTTGCTTTTGAAATTGAAAGTACCCTTGGGTGAACTTTGTCTTCGTGGTATTCTTGATTCTGATAGTCTCTGTACAAATGTGTTTGCTCAACCATTTAGTTGTGAGCCCTGTAAAAATTGTTTTCTCGACCGTTTTGTTGTGAGCCCTGTATGTTTCTAGCTTGCTTGCAACCATATAAACACCTTTGTTTCCATGGGTGTTTTGCTGTTCGTCTGTCCCCCAGATACAGACT
Organism: Gadus morhua; assembly: GCF_902167405.1. Classification (NCBI taxonomy): domain Eukaryota; kingdom Metazoa; phylum Chordata; class Actinopteri; order Gadiformes; family Gadidae; genus Gadus; species Gadus morhua. The sequence continues at coordinate 11,104,001 of NC_044057.1, forward strand.
GAATCCCCGAATCCAGGTTCTTGTTTATTTCGATTATTATGTTGGCCAAACCTCTTACACTGATTGTTCTGTTCAACCTAAGATAAAACAATTATAATCTAGGGTATAAATTCTCCCGGTGAACTATAAAAAAGGATGGATTTATGTTTATTGCAATGCAAATACACCCTTTTAAAAATGTATAACCTTGCCTACACTTTATGAACATCTACTTCGGACATGGCTCCACGCATTCGCCGGCTTCTTTGAAAACAAATGCACATGGCTCGCGTAGAAGTGCATGGGGAAGGGACGTCAACGATTTGTTACGACAGTGTTGTGAAATATCTACTACGAAGCTGTAGGGGGCGCTGTGTAGAGAAATGTGCGTGCCAAAACCAAGAAAACAGCGAAGATATTCCCGAAGTTGCATAGTGGGCCTTTAAAATCGAAGGCTACATTACCTTAGCCTTTATACCAAGCAAACGCCATGGACTAGCAACCTATGCACGCGAGGGCACCCATGTAACATCTATCCAAAGATCACCAGAGGACAACCACACAGAATGGATCTGTTTCACTATCGGAGATGTATCTGTAGTCAATATATACAAGCCTCCGCCGGAAATAGTATCCATCCATCACCTCCCTTCCGTTACCTCCACAACTATCGCCTGCGGCGATTTCAACAGCAGAAACACCCTATGGGGCTACCCGGATTGCAATGCTAATGGAGAGACAGTCTCGCAATGGGCTGAAGCATCTGACCACTACCTGCTGTATGACGCTAATGACGACAAGTCTTTCTTCTCTGGCCGACATAAGACCTGGACTATTGGGTGTCAAGCAACGAAGTTGCGAGACAACCTATTGTTTTTGTATGAATTCCTATTATTATTTACCTGCCATGGGAGTCTATGGCAGCCCATGGAACCGCTTGGCGAAAAGTTGCGAAATTTTGCACACTTGTTCAGGACAGCCCCATTAGCGCAACAAGCCAATTTCAGGTCGCTAGCCCAACAGCTCTGGCGCCATCAACAGGTCAAAGTTGCACATGCATTCATGTTTATAACTTTCGACCCATTCATCCAATATTCACAGAGGTATCATTAGTTTCCTTGAACCAAGCCGAGTTCAACGCACCCTATGACGTCATTTTGCGCCATGATGGATTTTCCGCCATCTTGGTTTATGTCCAAAACCCTTAAAAATGCTACTCCTATCACACATTTTGTCCATTCATCTCGAAACTTGGCGCACATGATCTTCAGGCCATGCTTGATAAAAAAATATCAAAGATGTTTCAAATTCAAAACCGTTTGGCCGCTACAGCCAATCAAATTTGGCGGCAAAGCCGCCAAACAGGAAGTTTGGCCAATTTACAGGAAGTTTGGCCAATTTCTCAGCAGCCCTTTGACATACCATAACCAAATTTACACAGACCCATGACCAACACACGGAGGCTCAAGTGCGCTGATTTGGAATGTCTGTGTTTAGGACGTCATCAAGCATATAAGCTCCTCCCTTTACTCTGCCTGGCCCGCCCAGAGACGTTGGCCCGCCAATGAGACTCGACCGTGCGAGCGCCACATGTGTGAATACACACACTGTAACGCAAGTGGTTCTTTGACGTGTCTTGTATTTCCACAACGAGACTGTTGTGGGGGTTATCTGAGCCATGGTTGAGAAGGAATTTGGGGAAATGAACTTTGGCTTTGACTCGCTGAAGTACATGAACTGCGACATGCCGCCGGTCGCCCGCGAGGCACCATCGCCCGGCAGCGGGCAGCCGGCAGCGCACGGTTCAGTCGACTTCAGGTTGATGTGAAAGTGGAAGAACCAGAGACGTCGCAGAACCCGACAAAGTCGTTTGTGATTCATAATATCGTCTGGAGGCGCACACAGCTTTTGGCCGTGATAATATGTATTATATGATATAGATATATATGCATTATATGATATTATTTAGATATAGAGGTCCAGGACTGTAACGCCAGTGATGTACACTTCCTTGTTATTTGGATAACCGTTCTGGTTTTGGTGTTATGGCGCATAACACGTCGGACTCTCGTCTCTGGTATTTCTACAACGAGACTCGTATTGGGGGTTATCTCAGCCAAGGTTGAGAATGAATTGAGGGGAAGGAACAGTGGGTAAAATCAGCTGCAGGTTCGATATTCGCTGGATATTCAGTTTTCATTTACCCCGCAATCGGCTTAATCAACATAAATGCACTTCATTACGGCTGTAGTTTGTTGAGGACAGCATAGGACACCGTATCAACAAAAATCACAATGACATGTTGCCCCTATCGATATCTGTGCGAGAAAAGCTCTTAAATCAACGTCCTGGCTGCTATCTGTTTTAGGGACCGTCTACAAATTACACCCCACAGACTGGTGGCATAAACGTTACCATGGAATTGTTTCAGGAAAGAAATCACCACAAATAACTTGAAACATATTTTCTCATTCTGATTGCTGTAGTATTGCCAATGGTGGGCTTTTATTTACTACGGGTCCTTATTTGTTGACATTTTGCATTATAGCGAATGAGAATGCAATTAATAGTTTGAAATATTCACCAAAAATCAATAGAAATACATTTTTTCATTCTGATTGCTGTTGCCAATGGTGGGCTTTTACCTACTACAGGTCATTATTTGTTGACATTTTGCATAATAGTGAAACAGGATGAAATTAATAGCTTAAAATATTCATCAAAAATCGATAAAACTACATTTTCTCATTCTGATTGCTGTAGTACTTGCTAATGGTGGGCTTTTACTTACTACGGGTCATTATTTGTTGACATTTTGCATAATAGTGAAACAGGATGAAATTAATAGCTAAAATATTAACAAAAAATCAATAAAAGTACATTTTCTCATTCTGATTGCTGTAGTACTTGCCAATGGTGGGCTTTTACCTATACGGGTCATTATTTGTTGACATTTTGCATAATAGTGAAACAGAATGAAATTAATAGCTAAATTATTCACTAAAAATCAATAAAACTACATTTTCTCATTCTGATCGCTAATGGTGGGCTTTTACCTACGGGTCATTATTTGTTGACATTTTGCATAATAGTGAAACAGGATGAAATTAATAGCTAAAATATTCACCAAAAATCAATAAAACTACATCTTTTCATTCTGATTGCTGTAGTAATTGCCAATGGTGGGCTTTTACCTACTACAGGTCATTATTTGTTGACATTTTGCATAATAGTGAAACAGGATGAAATTAATAGCTACAATTTTCACCAAAAATCAATAAAACTACATTTTTTCATTCTGATTGCTGTAGTACTTGCTAATGGTGGGCTTTTACCTACAAATGGGTCATTATTTGTTGACATTTTGCATTATAGCAAATGAGGATGCAATTACTAGTTTGAAATATTCACCAAAAATCAATAAAAGTATTTTCTCATTCTGATTGCTGTAGTACTTGCCAATGGTGGGCTTTTATTCACTACGGGTCATTATTTGTTGACATTTTGCATTATAGCGATTGAGAATGCAATTAATAGTTTGAAATATTCACCAAAAATCAATAGAAATACATTTTTTCATTCTGATTGCTGTAGTACTTGCCAATGGTGGGCTTTCACCTACTACGGGTCATTTTTTGTTGACATTTTGCATTATAGCGAATGAGGATGAAATTAATAGCTTAAAATATTCACCAAAAATCAATAAAACTACATTTTCTCATTCTGATTGCTGTAGTACTTGCTAATGGTGGGCTTTTACCTACAAATGGGTCATTATTTGTTGACATTTTGCATTATAGCAAATGAGGATGCAATTACTAGTTTGAAATATTCACCAAAAATTAATAAAAGTATTTTCTCATTCTGATTGCTGTAGTACTTGCCAATGGTGGGCTTTTATTCACTACGGGTCATTATTTGTTGACATTTTGCATAATAGTGAAACAGGATGAAATTAATAGCTTAAAATATTCATCAAAAATCGATAAAACTACATTTTCTCATTCTGATTGCTGAAGTACTTGCTAATGGTGGGCTTTTACTTACTACGGGTCATTATTTGTTGACATTTTGCATAATAGTGAAACAGGATGAAATTAATAGCTAAAATATTCACCAAAAATCAATAAAAGTACATTTTCTCATTCTGATTGCTGTAGTACTTGCCAACGGTGGGCTTTTATTTACTACGGGTCATTATTTGTAGAGATTTTTGCATTATAGCGTAAAAAGCTTTCTCAAATTCGAAACCGTTTGGCCGTGACAGCCAATCAAACTTTACGGCAAAGCCTGGCTGCCATGTTGAAAGTTGTCAATATCAACATTACATATCCACAGGCCACAAATTATGTCCAATCATCATGAAACTTGCCCAGTATGATCTTCAGACCAAGCTGAACAAATCTGCCTAACAGCATTTCTAATTCAACAGCCAATCAAACTTGACGCAAAGCCGCCTAACGGGAAGTAAGCCTGTTCTCAGCAACTCTTTAACATATCATAGCCAAACTTGCTACATGGACTCATGACATCATTCTGGGGACAGCCAAACAATTTGGTGACCTTTGACCTCAGGGGGACGTCAAACAACAATGACTTTGTTTACCATTCCGCCCACTTACAATATAAACTGCAATTCTTACTGGATAAGTAAAGATCTGGATATTGTTCTGAATACCCCTATGTATTTGTGTCATTTGTTCTGTCGGGCAGACGATAATGCGCCCTTACCTCTAGGTAGGGTCATTTTTCCACTTGGTAAACATTGCCGTGTTCTCGCATAATACTGTGGTTCATTCCACCAGCCGTCGTTATTTCCGATTACCGAGACGGTCATCATGTAGCCACCCATTCCACCAGCCGTCGTTATTACCAAATACCGAGACGGTCGTCATGAAGCCACCTAGCTGATTACGTCCGTCCGATCACCGATACGGTCGCCATGTAGCCACCTATCCGATTACGTCCGTCCGATTACCGATACGGTCGTCATGTAGCCACCTAGCAGATTATGTCAGTCCGATTACCGATACGGTCATCATGTAGCCACCCAGCCGATTACGTCTGTCCGGCAGAATTACTTTACCGATTACCGAGACGGTCGTCATGTAGCCACCCAGCCGATTACGTCCGTCCGGCAGAATTAGTTTACCGATTACCGAGACGTTCGTCATGCGCCCTTACCACTAGGTAGGGTAATTTTCCCATTTTGTCTACATTTAGGCATACTCGCATAATGCTGTACTACATACCACCTGCCGTCATTATTACCGATTACCGAGCCGGTCATAATGTAGCCACCTAGCCGATTACCTCCATCCGGCAGAATTAGTTTACAGATTACCGAGAAGGTCATCATGTAGCCAACCAGCCGATTGCGTCCGTCCGTCAGAATTAGGTTACCGATTACCGAGACGGTCGTCATGTAGCCACCCAGCCGATTACGTCCGTCCGGCAGAATTAGGTTACGATTACCGAGACGGTCGTCGTGTAGCCACCCAGCCGATTACGTCCGTCCGGCAGAATTAGGTTACGATTACGAGACGGTCGTCATGTAGCCACCCAGCCGCTACGTCCGTCCGGCAGAATTAGCTTATCGAGTCCCATTATGCTTGACACCCACATTGCTGCATGCAGCTATTATTATTATTATTATTATTATTATTATTATTATACCAAACAATAATAATGTGATCCTCATTATGATCAGCCTTAGCGTCGACAGAGGGGGGCTCAGGCCCCCTAGAGGGGCTGTAGAGGGGGGCCGCAGGTTGTGGCCCCTAGAGGTGCTGTAGAGGGGGGCTGAGGGCCCCTAGAGGGGCTGTAGAGGGGGGCCGCAGGGTGTGGCCCCTAGAGGGTGGCTGAGGGCCCCTAGAGGGGCTGTAGAGGGGGGCTGCAGGGCTCCTAGAGGGGGCTGTAGAGGGGGGCGTCAGGGCATGGCCCTTAGAGCGGGCTGTAGAGGCTCCACCAATAAGATGCTCTCCTGGTCCTCACAGGTCTCAGTCTCTCAGCTCCCGATGGCTCCTGGTTCTGAGCCAGTGGGACATGGTCTCCCTCGCCTGCTCCACTGATGGACTAAGACAAGCAGGAGTCAATCTTTCAGTAAGTGCAGCTAGTAAAACAGACTTCGAGTTTAAAAAGATGCAGTGGCTGTTGTAAAGAGTAACGTTTAAAGTATCACCTGAGGACGTAACTTGGGCGTCGTTGAGAGTGAACCATCCGGCGCCGTCCTCTCCAGCAATGTCTCTGACCTGACGTAGTGACCTGGGGGACACAAGACGTCCATTACCTTACAGTCCCCCAGCGTGGGACGGGTCTGGTGTTTAACGCATGTGTCAGGTACAGATTTACCTTATTTACTATAAAAGCTTAGTTACAGGTGTCGATGCTCTCCCCGAGGGGAGAGACCATCCCTGACAGACGGTACGGGCTCTGGTTGCTGTGATCCTTCTGTAGGGAAACAGGATTAATTTGTGAAAGAACCTAACCCCTAACCCACATGATGAAACAGAAGGCATTTTTACACTGCCAAGCAGGTACGGTCGCTGCTTGGCAGATGTTACAATTTCACTGTCTTGCCTGCGTAAAACCGAGGGGGTTTATTCCCCCTTCGTGAAGGAGTCGGCTTTCTTGGTTCAATGGAACAGGCGGGAAATAATGAAGGTAGTGGAGCGCCTTTACCACCATGTAAAAGAAAACATCCTGTTTTTCTTCCTTCTCACTGAACATACATATAGCTGCCAGAAGGGGGCGTGCTGACCCTTCTGGGCCTCCCCATTTTAGTGATGTATTGTTCGTTGTAATTAACTACTTTACAAATAATTAGGGCTGTCAAGCGATTAAAATATTTAATCGCATTATTGTCATAGTTAACTCACGATTGATCGCGATTAATCGCAAATCTTTTTTCTATGCTAAATATCCCTTGATTTCTTTGCCCCATTAATTGTTCTCATTTTAATGCTCTTATCAACATGGAGTCCATCGGCTTGCCTTGTGCAAATGTTTTTTTATTGATAACAACATTGGCATATAATGATCAAAACAGGAAGATACAAAAAAAAGCCTATAGTGCAATTCAACGATGAACATACAAACATACTGCCTTGAACATAGCAGTCAGGCTACTCCTTCTTTGTTTTGAGCCAAAGAAAAAAAAAAATATATATATATATGAATTTGCGTTAATCGCGCGATAAAAAAATTAATGCCGTTAAATTGGATTGCGTGAACGCCGTTAATAACGCGTTTAACTGACAGCCCTACAAATAATATACTAATGTAGTAACCAAGGCTTGAACCAAGGCTTGAACAATTAAAAAAACTACTATATTGGTCCAATTTGACTAATTTTAAAAGAAAGTTGTGGAATTGTTATGCCTGTTTGATCAAGCTAGACAAAGAGAACACCAAACAAACATCTGCATACATATCAAGTGACTGATCCTGTCACTGTTTTATTTGGCTTCAGCTTCAACCTGGTAGCATCATTTGATTATAGCTTTAATGAAAACAGGTACGAAAGTTACTCACACAATACAGGGCAAAAATATTTAAAGGTCAACTAAACTCCTATCTTACTTTACTCTATGACAAGAAAAACTAAAGGTAAGTCCCACTCCAAGGCAGCAAGTGAGAGCAGACTGTTACTCCAACAGGCTATAGGGCCGGCCCAGACAGGAAGTGTGTGTTGTCATCATGGCTGTCTCCGCTCTCCAGAGCTCTGTGGACGTTCTGCCAGAAGAGTCCAGGGTGGCGGGCGGCCTGGGGCCAGCTCAGGTAGGTGCTCCTCCTCACCAGCTTCCTCATGCGGTAGTAAGGAGACAGCTGCTTCTCTGGCAGCTCTTCCAGGAAGAGCAGGATCAACACATCTTTCTTCTCATCCAGCAGACGGTAGCTGGAGACGGGACACATCACCACAAGGTCTTTAAACAGCATCCAAGCGGCCACTCGGACAGGACAGAGAGTCATTACGTGAAGGGAGAGAAGCTGCCACTATGCATATGGAACGTGGAAGAGATTGAGAACATCTGAACCAATCCAAAGTAAGACGGTACAGTTGCTGGTCTCACCTGGCCATCTGGATCTCCCTGGAGCACCACTCGCTCTCCAGGTAGTGTCTGCTGATCACACAGATGGTCTTCCTACTGCCATAGATAGCCTCCGTAATGTTCTCCATGATGGACGTACCTATGGAGGTCACAACAGAAGGCATTATTTCAATGACATGCATTTGAATTAAGTGTTTCAATTACCATGGGCTACTCCGTCCGTTGTATTTGATCAGATTGAAAGAAAATGGATGTCATTTGTATCCAGATACATTTGGCCAAAGTATTTTCGTATTTGAACTAATTAAAATCACTTTATAATTAGTTAACAATTAAAGGAGGTTATTATATATTTATACTATGCTTATATTTCTTAACTCAATTTCTTGAAGTTGGTATTCGTCACATGACCTGATGCATGTCATGACTTGCATGTGCCTGGCAAATAACAGAAGGCAGACAGCACATGTAAAGATCTGGTCAATTCAGGCAGCCAGCCCTACCTGGCTGGAAGTCTCGGTGGTGCAGGCAGAGTCTCCAGCCTCGCTCGTCCTCCAGAGCAGGAAGCATTTCCCTGTGGACCCAGGCCTCATCCTGGATGTTGTATGATATGAAAGCGTCGTAGCAATACGGATTGTTTCTCTTCCTCTCTCTCATGTCATAGAGCAAGGCCATGAGGCGGTAGTAGGCATAGACCAGACGCCAGTGCAGGAAGTGGTAGCCGAAGGCAGTGAGCAGAGTGAGCAGAACCAGGCTGGTGGCGGAAATGTAGCAGAGGAAGCTGGCGTCCATCCAGCAGGATTGCACGTCAATGTCCACGAACATAGTTCCCCTTTCGCTAAGGGGGTACGTGCACACGTACTGGTCGACATTAACGATCTGCGTTTGATCGCTGCTCAGCGCCCACAGCAGGAAGCCAGAGTTAGAGCAGTCACAGGTCAGAGGGTTAACAGAAAGATCTAGATATGTTAGGGCTGGGAGGAACTGGAAGATATTGTGATCAATAACAGTTAAGTCGTTCTCACAGAGTTTCAAACACCGGAGGCTAGTCAGGTTCGCTTGGGCCAGGAAATCTAAATTCTTGAGGGTATTCCGTGAAAGATCCAGAGCCTCTAGATTTGAGATTGGCTGAAATAGCTCAGGATTTAGGTCTGAAAGGCTGCTTTCTGTTATGGCGAGACTCTTAAGCTTTGGTGTGTATATAAACGTGTCTTTATCTGGCTCTACAAGTTGGAAATTCTCAGCTGTGAGGTGCTCTAGATTCTTCATTGTTTTAAGAAAATGTATAGGAACATGAAAAGGCTTTGAACAATGCATACCTCTACATATTATGTCCAGATACCTCAAAGAAGGTAAATTTATCAAGTTTTGGTAAGAGTTTAGATCAACCCCTTTGTAGCCTTCTGGGATATTCAGATATACAGTGAGATTTCTTAACAACTGCAGTCCGCTAAAAATATTGTCCATCTGTAGTAAAAAAGACAGACTAGGAGTGTACAATCGTTCAAAATCCTTACTGTGTACATCTTCAATTATATTTAATTTTAAACAACTGAGCGATTCCAAACTTATAAAATCTCCCGTTCCAAAATGCTTAATTCGGTTTGTACTCAAATCTAAGAACTCTAGATTCTTTAGACCGATCTTAAAAGTATCGTCCAATTCCAACAACAAGTTATTGCTTAAATCCAAAACCTTTAGATCCTTTTGATATTGAAACACACAACCATCTAGTTTATCAATGTAGTTGTATGCGAGATATAGTTCTTTGAGTCTTGTTAAATTGAAGAAATCTAAGCAGCCTACCTCAGCAATGTGGTTGGCTGACAGATATAGGATTTCAAGAGACGAGAGACTGATAAGGTCATGAGGCACGCTGGAGAGAGAGTTACCTGCCAAATCCAAGTATCTCAATTGCTTCATTGATTGTATTGAATGACTGGAGAGATTGGAGATGCGATTGGAGAATAGGTCCAACTTGGTTATCTGTGAACAGTTGGCCAGCTTCGGGTCAATGTTGACAACAGAGTTATAATGGAGGTCCAGTGACCTCAGAGAGGGGATGCTGCAGGCTGTCTTTAAGAGACCTCTGTTGATCCATTTCTCAGTGTGTAAAAGCTCAAGATGCGTCAGTGAGACCAGACTCTCTAGGAGCTTCCTCATGTCTTTGAAAGAGATGCAATGAGTTGAAGATTGAAGATGAGTTACAGTCCTGAAGAAACGAGGCTCGGGTATGTCCACCTCCATAACAGGATTTGGGCAAAGGCCATTAAAGCTTAACTTCTCAAGATGGGGAAAGACAGGTGTTGTGATGCTGAAGATTGTTAACACTGTTGAAGACAATTCGAAACCTCTGAGACTCGAGGACATGTTACTGGGCAAATGTTTAGTCTCAAAAGAGCTGAAGGGGTTATCACTAATACTGATATAATCAATGTGTGGTAGTGGTAGTATGTACTGAATGTCAGTCATTTCTGTTAGCAGGTTTTGATCCAAATTCACCCAATGCAAGCTGGACATTGACCCAAATGCAGAGGGGGGAATGACTCTGATTCTGTTCCTACTAAGGTCCAGCACTGTGAGCTTCCACAGTCCTTCAAAGGGGTTGTTTGAGAGTTTGGTCAGTTTGTTCATAGCTATGTTAAGTTCCCTTAGCTCTAGCAAATCAATAAAAGATCCATCTTCAATATGAGCAATTTGATTCATGGCTAGGTTTAACACTGTAAGGTTTGACAAATACCGGAAGTCATTCTTGTGAATTGCTTGGATTTGATTAAGATAAATGGATAACCGTGTCACACCTCTGGGAATGCCATCTGGTACCACTAACAGTTTTCTTTGAGAACAGTCAATGTTAATACAAGCTGAGTTAGACATATTCTCAGAGAAAGGTATGGTGCAGTTTTTTAGCAAGTAAGAAATTGAAGGATTAAGATAAAGCATGGAAAAAAGAAAGACAGCTACATTTTGTAGAATGCAACATCCCACTAGCGACATGGTCTTCTTCAAAGTGATCACTGCCAGGTCCGTTTGGTAGTAGATGTGGAGCAGAGTGGATGGTAACAAGTCCAATACACACTACAAACACATAAATGATTAATGAATAAAAAGCTTAATCAATATTGTTAACATTATTATAATTATAATAATATTCATTATTATTATTGCTTTTTATTTGTTAACTATCCATTCATTGCACTTGTGAATTGCAATGAATTCAGATACTTTATTCACTTATCAGCATTTTTCTCTAGGCTGCCTACAGCTGTCGACCTTGGGGATTGAACCCAGTAGTTTTCCTTAGGGGTTGAACTCCTAGTCCCTACACTCTTCGCCTGGAAAATGATGAAAGTACTAAAATTATGGAAGTTGATTTCGATTGTTATACTCACAGTTTTCCCACAGAATGTCCTCTTCTGCTAACAGTGATCAACTCAACAGGACCTCGTGAATGGTGACTGTGGTTTCAGAGGTTTGAAGAGGTGTTGGTTTAACTTCACTGGGGAAGGACCACTGACTGTATGCTACTGATAGATCATACCAATGTTATTATTTCACCATTGTTTATCCAAGGGTAGTTAACTGAGCAGTGAGAACAGGTGCACTTTTTTTGCAAATGCAAATAAATACTAAAATAGCTCTGTATTTCCAAAAATGATACAAGGGCCCTTCAATTAAATCTTCAATATTGTAAAAAGTTAAAACCTGGTCTACTGCATTACCGTAATCATTAGTGCTTGTTGGCTAGCATGTTTAATCTGATGCCTACCCAGGTGGAAATAGCAAAAACTTGAGCTGTCCTTCGGGATCTAATCCAGTACGTTTTGCTTGCGAGTTTAACCCCTACTCACTACACTTTTCATCTCGTAATTGATGAACACTTTGCTAATTTAATAAATGCATGTCCAGTTAAATCCGGCTATATATTTTCATTACACACAGTTTGAAGTATTTCCTCTTCTGCTAACACTGATCAACTCTACAGGATCTGAAAATTTTTGATATTTGCATGAGGTTTCAGAGGTCTGGTTTCACTTCCCTGCGGTAGGACTGTAGGCTACTGATAAATATTATTATTACTCTTGTTTATCCAAGGGAGTTGAGCACAGATGCACGTTTGCATCATATGATCTTCATAAACACACAAGAAAAGAAGTAAGCTCATATGTAAGCGACAATTGTAAATAAAAAACGATTTAAAATAATAGGAGTAAAGTTGTATAAAAAAACACCAATCACAAACTACAAAAGACTAAATATCTTTAGTAAGAACTGACCAGGGTCTATGCACCAGGTGAGGCGCTCGGTTAATAACGGCTCCCACTCACATAGCAACAGATCCCCGCCGATTCTTAAGAGGGCGCTGTGGACAATTTCTGGACCGCGTCTAGCGACATTTACTTCATCCATGCTTCAAACTTTACCGGGGAAAAACCCAAGATCTCAGCTCTAGTGGGTTAACTAACTATCTCATATTAACAATGGCACAACAATTCCATGTCTTGAGATGCTATTCTTGCCAAACCTACCAAGTACAGCAGGTAACTTGACAGCAGTCTTTTAAGCCATCAACTGCATTATCGTTAGTGCTTGTTGGATAGCTGGTGTCCATAGTCCTAGGTGGAGGACTATGGAGTGCCCTCAAAAGATATATATGTATTTAATGACGACAATTTTTTATATTGCATCTCTACGGACAGCTTGGGTCACCCTATTTGTGTCGGTGTGCCAAGTATCGGTTTGTCATGTATGAGCATGAGCAACACTTTCAATAAATCTGAAGCGTTCAATCTCTGACGTTACTGAAGATCTCTTAAATTGCGACAAGCGGGCTTTTGCTGAGACTCGTTAATCTGAGACTCACTTGTCACAGGTGAAAAAGGCAAAGAAATGGAGCTGTAAAATGTGCGGAGAGAAGCAGTCCGTTTTTAAGGTAGGCCTTTTTTATTTATCTTGCATGTTTGGGGGAAGTCACTTTAAAGGCACCCAGTGCAACTTTCGAGGCTTAAAAATAAACATTCAATTTCTAGTCTTTTTTACACGTAGTAAGTTTCAATAACTCCATACCGACATTCAAGCAGCAAAGATGAGACGTCGTTGCGTGGTGAGAACTGATAGAAAATCGATAACAACAACAATGCCGCCATTTTCTTTATTTTTTGTAACCTACAATAAATAAAGCAGGCTTCCAGTCAATGGAAAAATGGCTTCTCCCCACCGGCGATTGTTGTTGTTTACGATTTTCTATCAGTTCTCACCACACAGCGACGTCTCATCTTTGCTCCTTGAATGTCGATATGTAATGGTATGGAGTTATTGAAACTTACTACGTGTAAAAAAGATTAGAAATTGAATGTTTATTTTTCATTGAATGTTTACATAAAGTTGCACTGGGTGCCTTTAAATATTATAATTAATTATATACGTAATTCCATTGGATTAACCATTTTTCTAATACATAATCTCGTTCATATAGCTGCGTCTCTCAATGTAAATTTAAGAGTGCTGTAGGTAAGATATAAATTGTAAAGAGAGCAGGGACGCAGGAAGTCATATGAAGTGGGGGGTGCTGTATGTAATCGGATGACGTCACCAAATCTAGCCCAAAGGACCAAAATGAGTTTTTCTCAGTATTTCCTCAGTTGGTTGATGTTACTACGACTATGTATCTTTAATTGATCAATCATTGATGTGTTATTACATAACAGTTTATTATAACACACCTAATCTATTCAACAAGCGCGACATATCACTTCCATACCAGATATGCGCTTACAGTAGCGGCACCAAACACTCATGAGACTGAACTAATAACTGAGAAATAGCTGTCAGGCTTATTTATCAACAAGGCAATAAGCTTATAGCCAAGTGCATTTCATTTTTCATACAAAAAATTTATTAAGCTAGCTAGGGGAAAAATACAAAGTGCGTTCTCGGCCAGAGCGCGAAACTGAACTGTTAGGCCTAGGTCGTGCATTTTTAGTTGGCAAAAACACAAGATAACCATAACCAATCACCAATCACCAATGTTATGAGCTTATATTTAATGAGACACTCACGCGTATTCAATCATAATAAGTGTATTTATTTATTGATTAAGCTAGGGAAAAAAAAAAAACAGGAAGTGCATTCTCAGCCAGAACGCGACACTGCAACAGATCGCGTAGCTGTCCATGGTACCACACATATAAACTATTAGGTCGTGCATTTTTAGTTGGTAAATAAAAACAAGATAACCATAACCATTCCAACATTTACGAACATGTAACATAAACTACAGCAAAGTAATGAAAAAAAGAAATACACAGGACCAATTAGGCCTAGTCTGCTATTCTGAAACAGTAGCCTGATAACATTAAGAAAACTAGAAAAATAATTAATTATGCAGCAAAACCACACAGCTGAGAACAATTTAACCAACGCCAACTTAATTAAAAGCATTGCTTACCAGATGGAATAACTCCAAAGGTTGCCTTGCGCTCTGGTGCGGCGCTGATGAACTCCCTCATAAGGGCGTGGATGTCCACTGTATCCAAGATATCTTGGTGCAAGTGGAGTAAGGCTAGGTGGGTCAATCTCCGCTGAGTGACGGTGTTGCGAAGCCAGGTCTTCAGCCTGCGAAGTGCCGAGAATGACCTCTCGGATGAGGCCAAAGAAACAGGCAGAGATGGAGGAGTGCTTCCACATCTTTGAAGAGTGATCGGGTTTGGACGTGTAGGCTGGACATGTACGTTGCAAGGTGGTTGAGATTTTGAAAGCGTTCCTGTTTGGTTAGCCCTCCCAGCATCTGTAACTGCAGCTCAAGAGCAGGCACCTTGATGTTTTCTGGCAACTTCAGGGTCTTCAGGGCCTCTGTGTCAACCGATCCTTTGGCTGCATTGAGCAGCACGGACTCCCTCAGAGCAGCTGTTGCCATCCCACTCTGATCAAACCGCCGGTCCAGTTCACAGCTCACAAGGTCTACCGCTTCAAAAAACTCTCTTCCAAGCTGGTACTCCTTTTGAAGGGACGATGTCCTCAGCCTGGGCTGTGTCGCGGAACCTTGATGGCGTTTTTACAAGGCGGACATTTGGGTCCGGCATCTTGAGGCCATGTGCAGCTGCTGATGCGGTTGTTTTTCTCAGCATTTCATCCACTGCGTCTTCGGTGCGCAAGGCTCGCACGCGCTCCCCCAGGGTCCGTACACACTCTAGCACTCCAGCGACGGTGGAATGTTCTGCTTGGAGCACTTTGGCCACAACTTCACAGGGAGTGAACAGCGACTCTGAGCAGATCAGCCCGAACATGGTTTTCCCCTTTTGAGCTTGTTTGAGAATTCCACCGATCTTAGATCTAGTGTCCCCTCGAATGTTGCGGTCTTGCTGGAGTGTTTGGAGTGTTTGGAGAACTGCGCCAAACGAGCGTTTCACTCTGGATATGGCAGTGGCTCTGACGCTCCATCTTGTGGGACACAAACCAAGGAGGCTGCATCTTTCTTCTTCCTCACCGAACGACAACTCGAACAGGCTCTTTCGCTTGGCGGATTCTCTAATGACAACTGATACGCTCTGCACAAACTGGAGTGTTTCCGATATCAGCGGTACCTCTCGTGCAACCTCTTGTAGCACCAGGTCAAGGGAGTGGTTGACACAATGCACAAACAATGATCCTGGACATTCCTTCCCGAGTCTCGCCTGAACCCCCGAAAATTTCCCAGACATGTTGCTGGCCCCATCGAAACAATACCCCTGCAGCTTATTTAGAGGTAGGTTCAAGCGCAAAAACAAATCCTTGATACACCGGAACAAAGTCTCAGATGTAGTGTCAGCTGCGTTGTAAAATCCCAAAAACTGGCACTTCTGGGTGAACTGTTGGTCAGTGTAGAACAAATGGCAGGAAAACTGTTCGCACGATGTGATGTCTGTTGTTCCGTCTGCAATCAAGCCATAGTATGGGGAGCTTTGCGCCTCTGCCATTATCTTCCTCTGCACAGCATGAGCCAGAAGCTCCAGAATCTCGTTTTGGCACTCGCACCCCATCCAATTGTCTCGCCTGAGGAGCCAGTCGCGTGCTGCTGGATCGGCGTATGTCCTCTCCAGCATCAGCTGCCAAAACACTCCATCACGGTGATCTTGTCCTCTGATTGGTAGCCCCTCGCGTCCCAGGAATTTAAGGGATCTGAAGGCCAGCTCCAACACTGTCTGGGCAGTCAACTGATTTTTTGCTATTGCGTTTGACAGCAATGCGTTGATTGGGGTACTCTTTAATGCCGCTAGTTTGTGTACAGCTTCAATGTGACAGCGCGACTTCTCGTGACTATTACACTTTTCGGTTGCCTTTCTCCAGTTTCGGAAGCCCCCCTTCACAAAACTGCCACCACTTATTGCTGCATCTGAATGGATTAGGCCCTTCTTGATCGCGGAGCAGCAATGAAAACACAGGGCGATGTCATGCTCCTTAACGTAGTGGATCCACATCCATCGCTGAAACCAGCCAGAGTTAAAGGACCTTGAGAAGGTTTCCTTACCGAAACGTCTGGCTGGGAACGAGTGTGCTGATGGCTGAACTGGTCCATCGTCGGGTACACTTGTTGCCTCGGCCGTGACTGGGGAGGTAGCCTCACTGATGCTCTCACAGCCAGTTAGCATTAGCTGTGGAGAAAGCTGCCCTGATGATGAAGGCATCTCGTCCTCTTCCTCTTCGTGCCCTCCATCATTAGATGACTTTTTTTCTTTGGCCTTTTGCCCCCCTCCATCTTTAAAAAAATCTGAAATTATTTTCTGGCTCATATTGCTGGCTGCTACTTTGCTAACACAAGCTAAACAAACCCTGTCAATAGAACGTTGTTCTACGCCACTGTTCTTTCCGGTCTGGTTGATGTCTAAAAGTGTACCACTCATTTCAAACCAACATTTTAAATGACATTTAAAACTACCTATAAGTATGAAAAAACAGTAGCCAACATTCATATTTTGTGTTTTTATTTTAGAATAATTCGAAGAAAAAAAAAAAAAAAAACCGCGGCATTGCCTGAGTTCAAGTGTTGTTGTTGCGTCTGTTGTCCACTAGAGGGGGTGCGGCAGCACCCGGAGCACCCCACTTCCTGCGTCCCTGAAAGAGAGAGAGAGAGCCGAAGAGAACAACATTTCGCCACTGAGAAAATGACACCGTAGGCTACAATCCAGGCGTTTAATCGCAGGGATTAACACACTTGATTGACAGGCAACATGGATTGCCCAAACCAATCAGGGGAATGATTATCCGAGCAGCCTAACATCTAAATTGACTCTAAAGAGGCAGGCACTATCAACTGGAAACAGATCTTCTCACACAGGATTGCACTTAAACAGTGGTTCCCACCTGATAAAGCATTTTAGGTCTTATAAACGTCCTGTATACGAACTGACTGTCTAATGAATCATAGCAATGGAAGCCGTGGTAGCAAGTGCACAAAAGTTATTTGGGTCGCATATATTTTCAGAGACAGAAATGGGTTCACATGCTGAAAAATACCTCCACTACACTAATAGCTGACGGAGGTTGACTATGCCATTTCAACATATTACGCTCAAATTGCTCAAGCTTTCCTACAGCACATTTTTAAGTATAAAGTAGCAAGACTACTTTTCCTATTCTTCCTTTCTCATCATTCCTACATTTTAGGCATAATTATGTCGAATCTGTGACCCTTGTGTGGATCGGTCTCTCTCCAAGGAGTTTGGGCGTGGCACTGGGGCCGACTGCCGACGCCACGTTCAGAAGCTGAACGCCAAGCGAGGAGAGCTGGAGCAGGAGCATGTGACCTGGTCGCTAAGGTAACCACAACTTGACCTCACGCTCAACAGGAAAAACTCTTAACTTTAACTCATTAACTCATTTAACTCATAAAACAATCAGTTTTACTTGTCACACTTTTGAGTGGTTGTCATGGTGACGTGTCCCTGTTGGTACACAGGGACTGTTAACCTGGATCTGATGGTTCGTTATGACAGGGAAAAGGACGAGGAGGCTGGACAATCGTTTGGAGATGGAGCTTGGGCGGTCAGTGGCCACGATTTGAGACCGAGCAACACTGAGGTGGTTAGTATCACAGAGCTATGTCAGTTTAATGGGGGTTGGGGGGGGGGGTCTTGAATCTGTCAATACGTCAGTTACACAAGGAGGGAGGGTTAGGGGTTGTGTTAGATTGTTGATGTTCACTGATTGGCTATTGTGTATTGTAGGCAGAGGAGAGCCTTTGGGACAAATACCTGCTGAACGGGCAACAGGAAAGGGAGGAGCCTGAGGACACCGTTTACCTGAGCACAAGCCCTCTCCATGACTACAGGAATGCCAGGTCTTTTTTTGCCTCATTCCACCAGAGAGAATCAAGCTCTACCTGAAACCAGCTGAAAAGCACTTGAACATTAATGTTCAACATATACTAATCATAACCATTGCATTTAATGGATATGTTTATCTACAGAAACTGTCAATCTAATTTCAGGCAACCTTTTTAAGATGGCCTTGTGTTTTATTGAAGCATTGTCTAATGTTGGATTTTGGGTTAACACTAACGTGCTGCTGGCAGTGGTCCATGAAGCATGTATCACGTGTCGTGGATAAATACAACACATGTCGATAAAGCCAAAGTTTGAAAGATAAAGCCTTTATTATAAAAAGTAATAACAAACCTGAGTGGGTTTGCAAAGAACTCCTGTTTTGGATAAGGCTTCAAAATAGTAAATACCTGTGCCTAAATAATGTGTTTGCTTATGATAAAACACGCCTTCGTTTTTCTTGTCATACATTAAATATCTTTCCCTTCCTACTCAAACCCTCTCGTGATATTGCATCAAATACTGCAAAGAACACACCAGAAAGAACAAGACAAGAGTAGGAACAAAAGGAAGGAGGACACAGAGACATCTTATGTCTCTGTGTTATGTTATGTTGCCAAAATGTTTGGATTCCTCCTACATGCAATGACCAATCACAACACCCTATGCATTGGTTCTATAAATTGTTCCCCATAAACTGAACAACATACGTTTATCCTCCTACGGATACTTGGAACTGACATCTTAAACATCAGTTATATCAGATGTAAAGCAGTGAGGTACTATTTGATTGTAATCCAATTGTCGCCCACACAAAGTCGAATCAAAGAAAACAAATGTCTATACCACATATATTAGTTAAAACTAGAGATGAGATATGAATGAGCACAGTGAAAAATCTAAAATCACTTCTACTCAGACAATAAAGCATACCTTTAACCAATTGACAATACCACCGTATGTGTATGTGGAATCCATTCATAAAGCAGACAATATTTGACTTTAACATCAACCAGTTAACCTTAACATATAAGTTGGTAGAAGTAAAGTGAGGGAAATAATGCAGGGGGTCAGGATGGGTTGAACCAGATCGAAGTTGGTTTACAGTTTTAGGGATCCCCTTGAAGTCAGCTAAGTAAACAAGGTTCATCTCAGTGGCATCAGAAAGTTTGAATAAGTAACAACAGGCGTGGATGTCACTGAGAATGTAGTCCTTTGTTGACTTGGTGCTTTTTGAGACGCATGTTTCATTTGTATTGGCAAGATAATGATTATACGTCATTTTAAACCAATGGTAAATCTCTCCCATACACGCTGTGTTCTTGAGCCTTGTTTCCGTTTTGTACCGACAGGAAGAGGAAAAGAGCTGTAGGCAGAGCGGACGAAGGCTCGTTAAACGAAGAGATACACCACCACTGCAGAGGGGGAAAGGTAAAAGTGCTGTCCTTACGTTATATATATAATTTCGAATAGTTACATGGTTCCCGCGGGTCCTTAAAAAGTCTTAATTTTTTTTGTGTAAAATTAAGGCCATAAATTGTCTTAAATTTACTGTAAATTTGCTCTAGGTATTAAATTTTGCAGAGGGTTTTTTAAGACTAGGGGAAATTGTCGCGCACAACAAATAACCTAGTGCGTCTTTTAATTACGGCATTTTCAGGAGTTTTACGTTACGTTAACGTTGACATCACTCATCGGGGGGCCGGTTGCATCTGCAGCCTGCAGCTGCGTCTGTAGGCTAACTTGCTGGCGCTACTTTTAGCTATTGACGGTTGACATCATTAGGCCAACTTGCGCTACTTTCAGGATGGGACAGTGCAAATTCAATGAGAAATGGTTTGAGGAGGATACGTTTCGGGGGTGGTTGGAGAAGGCAGGTGACTACGAGGCAAGGTGTCGTTTATCCCGAAAGGCATTCATACTAGGGACCAGGGTCCAGTTGCACCAGCAGAACGTAAGGTCCCACTTAGGCTACGTTGAACGTAAATCACCCAAACGTTCGACTTTACACTCTACTAAAAAAATAGCAGTTGCACCAAGCAGATAGTTTTAACGTAACATTAAGTTATAACTTATCTTTTACACCTCCCCTCTAGCTGGTGTAAGTTCCATACTAACGATAAAGAACCGTTAAAAGAAAAAAACGTAAAAAGATTTCAACACTAACGCAGGGTAAAGATGGCTATTCGTTTTGAGCAATGGGAAGAGGAGTTTCAATGCGATATGCGCCGGGAACGGATTGTCCGTGACCGTATCGATCCATTTCTTTATTATGATGATGTTGAATTATATGCGCGATTTCGGTTTTGCCGGGCGGAATATTATATTTATTTATTTATTATAAAATCCGCCATCAAATAGCTTAACCTCACGCCTATACCGTCCAAGCAAATTTTAGAGAATAAATGACTGAAACTGTTTTGTTTGCCCTCTCATTTGGGTGCTAACGCGTCTTCACTCCGGTAAGGTGGAAACTTGCCGGTATTTCCTGTTTACATTGTTATCTGTCAATGATTGGCTTGAAATGATCTAAACGTCATTAAAAGCGACACTAGTACACTTTATGCACTACTAGTAACGTTACAACTTAAGTTATGGTGGTGCAACCAAAATTTAGAACACCTTTAGTTTGACACTAGCTACGTCGAGCGTAGGGTTAAGGCAGACTTTACACCCGAACTTATGATCGGCTTTACGTTCTGCTGGTGCAACCGACTGCATGGGAGCAAAAGCTCTTGAGTCCCACATGAGGTCGCAGAAATATATCCGATACTCCGTGGCAGCTAGCGGGACTACACCGATGCCCGTATTATTTGAAAGAAGTGGACTGAAAAGTTCAGCATCCGTGGCTAGTACTTCACATCAGACGGCGTTAACCGGCTTTGTGTCGCCACCAGAAACCCAGAAGGCGGAGGTATTGTGGGCAGACATAATTCCTTCAAATCGAACGAGGTCATTAGTAACTTCTTGGCTGCTATGTTCCCAGATTCTGAGTTTGCGAAGTCGTTCACCTGCGGTGAAAACAAAACGGCCTATCTTGCCAAATACGGGATCGCATCTTTCATAAAAAGAGAGCTGGATTGGGCTTTGCGGGGTTTGTTTACCGGCGTTGCTATGGTTACCGGTCCTGCGTGTTCCGACGGTTTATTAGGTATCTAATAAATCGCTGTCTAATCAATACTTCATTCAATGCCTCTTCCGTGGTCATTACAATATTATGAGTAGACTGCGTCGGGTTTTCCGACGCTCTCCCTCTTGGCCTGCCTTAACAGGTTTGAATATTAAGGGCTGCCTAATATTCGTTTGAATTTTGATTTTTTTTTTGATATTCGCATTATATTTGAATAAGGAAGTTCGGCTTCAAAGCGTGTGTGTGTGTGTGTGTGTGTGTGTGTGTGTGTGTGTGTGATCACTGTCAGCCGTGTTTACATGGACACATCTGATCCGCATAGATGTGGAAGAACAGCTCAATCGGAATAGAAAAGGATCATATAATACGCCTCAATCGGAATACAATTATCTGTTCGTAATATAATTCTATTCGGCTACAGAAGAGGTGGTGTAGTCTGCTATAATCGGCATGCATACACTTATTCCGATTAGTCTGGGGTTTAACTTAGGAAAGCTGCAGTAGTTCGCATTTGGTCCACTCCGCACACCAAACTTGACCGCTGTCAAGGACGGTGGATTTATTGCCTGATTCATGTCTTTGTTATCACTCCATAGTAGTTACAGTAGTCCGGTAACATATCAACCCCAGCGTGTCCGGTTGTTAAGCGACGGGTCATGGGTGACTATGGGTGACACGGGTGGGTTAATGTGTTCGCGTATCGTCGTGTCCGCGCGCTTCCGAGATAACTTTGCAAGAGTACTACTACTGCTAGTACTACGGCTACGGTTGATGTGTATAAGTGACTCAATTGTACACACCTTTTCTATCAAATAATTTTTCAGACATTTTTTGGGTCTTAATTTATGTATGTGTTGGTCTTAAAAAGTCTTAAAAAGTCTTAAATTTGACTTTAAAAATGGTGCAAGAACCATGAGCTATATAATTTAAGTTCTTTCATTAAGCCAAGAGATGGTTTGGTCGTTAGGCCAACATCTTCCTATCTTTGATCTGTCCTTTAGATCAGTGGTTCTCAAACTATGGTACACATACTGCAAAATCATTAGATTAAAAACAATACTATCAAAATTAGTATGAATGCAGTGGAGGCTTCTCCAGTGAGGAGGGGGAGGAAGATCCTCCTTAACATTGTTGAGAATAAAAAATGTAGATTGCCCAGACTACTAATGAATTAATATGACTATACTTTAATGCCTTTGTATATGTAATGTTTGTTTCCCTCAATAAAGGGACATTAGCACCTCCTATCGTCTATTGACAATTACTTCAGGAAGGACGTTCCTCCCTCAGCCTCCATTGACCCCCATTAATTTCACCGAAAGTGTTGGCTGCCGGTGAATAACATGGGGTTCAATGGGAGAGTAGGAAAGTCCTCCTCTGAGTGGGTGTGACTAGCTAAGGGATCTGGATCCCGCCTACATCTGTTCATAGCGCATGGCTGCGCTATGAACCAATAAGCAGGAGCCCTTGCTGTGGAGCAGCCTGGAGGGAGGGGTTATCCCCTCAAGTCTATGCTACGAGAACCAACGAACCCCCTCAGTCGTATGCCACGCGGTACAGTGCGGCTTTGTTCGCTTATATTAGCGTTTCTGAAGCCCGCTGCGGAGCCTGCGGCCGGGCTGCGGAGCATTGACTTGATCTATAAATGAAGTCCCTCAGTCTTAATTGGCTTAACACCATGAACAACATTCTGAAACATCCATTAACATCCACATTTGCCTCAAACAATGTTAGGCTTACAGCCCATGCAAATAGTTGTGAAATAATGTTCTTGTTCTTTTAATTGTTTGTTACTCTGACCGTTCTGTTTGATATTGTGGAAAGGATGTTGGTGAATAATTCAGAGCATGATGCATTTTAAATGATGCATTTTCACTTTTGGTCTTGTGTCTTCATTTTTCTTTTAACAATTGTAGCTGAAACTAAACATAGCCAAATTACAACCAATAGCTTCAGTCATTGAGGGCAAAAATAGGCCCAGATTTTTTTTATTTAATTTTACAAATCAAGAGTAGGCATGATTTGACTAATTGGCTTTGCAACCTTTCCCTCTCTGCCCTTGTAGTCCAAGACATGCTGCCCACCAGCTTTCAAAGTACAATGCTGCCACTGGTGGATTTGTATCAATTCACATTATCCCTTCCTGCTATTTTGTGGTTCTCCAAAACACCCTGAAACTCGCATAATTAGGCCATCATACGTGCCACTAACAATGCAGGCAGGCCAATGGCAACCAAGCACGCAGTCCTTCCTCCCTCACTTTAATAACCAGCCGCCACTGTACGAAGGGAAATACATTTACCATGAGATCATGTTCTCACTTACTGTGTGTGTATGTGTATTGTGGCAACCCGCTACGGTGAGCGAACCACCTCCTCCCAAACAGAACACAACTTTGTGGGGAAAAGCCAAAAAAGGCATGTTTAATCCAAAACATAATACAAAGTTTTGAGGGTCGTCTCCCGCGGCCTCGCCTCCCGCGGCCTCGCCTCCCGCGGCCTCGTCTCCCGCGGCCTCGTCTCCCGCGTTCTCGTCTCCCGCGTTCTCGTCTCCGGCTATGTCATGGTCTGGTTTGGGGGTTGCTTGAGGTTGGTGTTCAATCCCAAAATGGCCGGTAGCTCGGTCAAGTTGCCTGCATTCTCCACCATATGTGGCAACCCGCTACGGTGAGCGAACCACCTCCTCCCAAACAGGACACAACTTTGAGGGGAAAAGACAGAAAAGGCATGTTTAATCCAAAACATAATACAAAGTCTCTCAAAACACAAAATAACGTAAAAACCTGGGAGGAATCAACGGTCCCATCCGTCGTGGAATCCCGTCACCCACGAGGACCAGTCTCTCCGTAAGGAGCCACATGGCTGGGAGAGCCCCGAATGAGTTCCACAGGTGTTCTCCATGTCCTTAATTGGCCCGGGCCGGGTTGCCACAGTATGTGTCTCCGTGTCTCTGTTCTAGTGCTACCACTTTGTACAGCTGACAACAACTAACAATAAATAATATTATTTTTAAAAATAAAGGTGCCTCCTGCATGAGATGTGCGTAGCTGAATAGGGACGCAGGCCTACGCTACTGTATGTTATATTTTATAACATCTGTCATAATGGTGGTACTTCGGGAGACAAATAAGTCTGTGGTGGTATGTGGTATAAAAAGTTTGAGAACCGCTGCCTTAGATTAGTTCTATCTTAAGTTCTGTCGTTTAGAGGTAGTTATTGTTAAAATGGTAACTTTTGTCATTAAAAGTTGGTTCTGTCATTAAGATGGTTATGTCATTGAGAGATTTTATCAAAATCATTAAGGTGGTTATTTCTGTCATTGAGAGATTGTTCTGTTATTATGCCAACAAATTGTTATCTATAATCTCTCACAATATACATATTTTTCAGCTCCATCAGCTACCAGCAATGCCCATCAGCAAGCCCTCCACTGTACAGCATACACACATCTCCATCAGTACCTGCTCCAACCAAACCAGGCAGGATTTTACCAGAAATACCAGCAAACGAAACAACCAGGCTAATCCAGGTTTTACCAGAGGAACCATCAACCCAGAAGTGAACCAAACCAAGCCTGATGTCAGCAACTCTGGCTCTGACAGATTTCGTGTGAGCAACCAACCCTGTTCATTCATGTCTTCTGCAGCTGCCCCTATCTCAAAATGGGCCCAGTTTCTCCCAGTTCCTCATCAGCAGGAGAAAGAGGAGGAAGATGAAGAAGACAGCCATCTGGCAAACAACATGGAGAGAAAGCCTCTTGATATGTTGGAATCTTCAGCCACTCCCTGTGTTGGTAGCATGATAGAATCAGGCCACCCATCAGAGCTCCCCAAGGCAGTATCTTCACAGACCCTGACCCCTCATCTCAAACCACGCCCCTCCCTCCCCTTCAACTCCCTGTTCAATACCGGCGACGACTTTGACATGTTTTAAAAAGAAAAGCTATCAATTCATTGTTTTGGAAGTAAAGAAATGTCGAGCAATGAAAATGAAAGAAAATATATATCTTTTGAATTCATTTGCAAGAGTTTTATTGTTTATATACTGGTTAACAAAGTATAGCATGAGAATAGATATCTTTCAAATAGAAGTGCACTTATTCCAATAGCGTACGTAGTAAATGTCTATTCAACTTTTAATTCACAGGTGAATATTAATCAAGGAGTTCATATCCTAGTCCTAATTGAACCTTTTTATTAACGACTAAGTGTCTTGTTAATATTATCAATAAATGTCATTCATTTCGAATTAATCAACACCAAATATTTGAAAACCATATTAGTCCATCACATTTTGATGAACAACAGTGAGCTCATTTTATAAACATGTCCAATATGAAAAATTTGTCGGCCAAATGGACATCAGCCTGGAGTAGTCGACACAGAAAGAAAATAAACAGTTAAAGGGATGCTCTTGCTAAATTCTTGAAGGTGGTTGCCATGACTACTTCTTGGGGGGCTTGGAGTAGTGGATGGTGTCCAGCGCGGCTCCGATGTCACAGGCCTTGGTCTGCAGGAGGTGGGTCAGCCAGCCTCCCTCGTCGCTGAAGCCCATGGATAGCATCTGGGACAGGGACTCCACCAGTCTGGGGTCTGCCTCTGCAAAACATTAGCGATTAACTTCCTATAGCCCATGTATCCAATACTGTGAATCATGGAAGCAAGCATGTGGATAGGACGTATATGTCTAATTGAGTTTAGCTTGAGCCATATTTTGTACCACAAAATACTTAACCAGGCTGTGGAGTATAAACCAGGCTTCAAGGTACAATATGTAACATTGACAGTGTTTAATACTGCTTCCCGACCCCCTCCTCCCAGGACTCAACTTAAGCGGCCTAGTTGAGGACACTCAAAGAAAATGAGGGCATGATGAGCTGAGCGCAACACTATTTTGACAATAACAAGCAACGATTAGTCTGACACAGTAAGTTGAACAGCTAATGTATGTATACTTAAGCAATGTATTGTTTGCAAATTATAAAACGGCTCATATGGCATCCGTCTTGAAATCCGGTCCGGCCTCACAATAATCCGAGGCCTCAGATGGGAGATCGCCCTGCGTCTCTCCGCAAGGAGAAGTCCAATGCATTGGCAAGAGCAAGGATTTCTTATACACTGGCACAGGTCTCAGGAATGCTGAGAACAGCTCTGCTCCACACATGATGTGATGGAAAAATCCATATGTCGTTTCCCGTTCATAATGTAAGCTCTGAACCTTTGTGCCTGGGGTTAACCAGTCACGAGGGAGCAGAAATCCCCTTATGCATTATTCTACTTGATGAGAATACAGGAAACTGTCCTTTAAGTAAACATTATTTGATTTGATCATTGACAATTATAATGTGTCTAATAGTGGTGACTTCTCAGTTGGACACTTGGACCCTTGAAGACCCCAAGAGTCAGCGAAAAGGCATAATTAACAAATGGCAGTTAGAGAAACAGAATGGGAAGTATTTGTTTTTAACTTAAACAACTCCTTAATGGCAGGGTTGGAAAGGACAACACAGCGGCGACCAATGTCTGTTCCATCTTCAAAGTGGTTTGGTAAACAGAAGAATGGTACAATGCTTACATTACCATGTAACGTAAGCATTGTACCATTCTGTTGAACCTTGTTTACCATGATGGTAAACAAGGTTCTTCTTCGTGGGGCCAGCGCCACTGATCAGCCTAAACATACTTTTCCCCCATCAAATGAATGGTTGAACTGGAGTTTTCTCCGCAATGCATGATTCAGTGTGAATCTGCCCTAAGCCAGGCTCAACTAGGCTGGATGTGTAAAAGCTGCAGGTACCTTCTGGGAGGTGTGGGTAGAGGGCAGCCTCACGCAGCCCTGATGGGCCCTCCTGGCCCTCAGAGGGGGTGCCTATCAGGGACTGCAGCTCACCAGTGGATGGATCCACTTCCTTTGGAGTCAAGTGGGTCCACTCTTCCTCTTCGGTCTCCTTGGTGCCCTGAGAAAAAGCATCGAGCCATTAATCAACCATAAAGCATTAAAAATCGCTCGTCAAAAACATTCAACAAATGACATGAAGCGCACATATGTCTGTTTAAAATAAAGTACTTGGTCAGAGTGAATGCCTCCGAGACTGTTTGGCTTGTCGATATCCACCTCAGCACTCCCGGACCCTGCTCCCTCTGGACCCATTGTGGCTCCATCAGCTTGGGCCATGGGAGGTGCAGGGGCCCCCGACTGGGCTGGGGTTTCTGGGGAGGTCACCTTGGTCCTGAGGCCGTCGTGCTCCACGTCGATGTCCACGTCGATGCCTGGACCAGAGAACAAGAGGCTAATGATGACGTGTCTGGTAGAGATGCCTATCCTTAGCGTCTACACAAGGGCAACCGTTGATGTCTTAATTAGAATGACAGCTAATGCTTATCTAGAGATTCCCGACATGGGCACAGCCAGAAAGTACTGCAGGTTTGAAAAGCAGGAGTGTTTTAAATGATATTGTGGAGCGTCAGGTACTAGATAGGTGTGTGTGTGTGCGTGCGTGCGTGCGTGCGTGCGTGCGTGCGTGCGTGCGTGCGTGCGTGCGTGCGTGCGTGCGTGCGTGCGCGTAGTACAGCTTTACATATTTGTATTTTAAGAATTGTGAGAAGGTGCTTTAAAGAGCCAGAGGGCATGTCTATTTACCTAGTGGGCTCAACATGGCCGCCACTCCCTCGCCAATGTTCTTCAGGAATTCAGCGTTGGCTTGAGAATATCCTTCCGGGTGGCGACAAAAAGGACGGAAATCATACATCAGTACTTTATCAGGTTAACAGTAACTCTCTTAGTCTACTCCACAATCATTCTATTCGTATCTTTAGCCCTTTTATAATCATATAAAAGTTCATGTTAGGTTGTTCCTGAGGGAAATATTATTGGGTTATGTTCTCAGTTGAGTTATGATGATGAACAACCCTGGCTGTATCCCCTTCTGTAAAGCCACAAATTACAATTAGAACCAACAGTTTATCCATTCTTGTTGATCGACCTTGTAATCAACCACAACATCAGTTAATAATGCTTACAATAATAATAATAATAATAATAATAATATTTTTTTTTTTTCAAGGGCTGCACTAAACCTATCCTATCCAAGGAGTCAACTAAGGCTGAAGTTGTATAGTTCTTTTTGGGGGGCTGGACCTGAATTAATGTTCCCTAAGACTTACCAGATGAGCTGGAGGTGTCGGAGGATGGCGGGCTGGTCGAAGTACCAGGGGCGGCGGTGGACTGGGTCCCACAGGTGAACCCAGTGGGCCCCGGCTTGGTCGGGGGCTGAGCTCCGTTCCACATGCAATGTCTCATCTTCCTCATCCACTTGCCCCTAGGAAACCACTGGAGCCATGACAGAAATACATCCGAATGACAGTTATTTTCACAGAGTACTTGGAAGCAAAATAAGTGAGCTAAACCGATGATCTAAACAAGCTCTAAACAGCTTAATTAACTAACATAAAAGGTAATCAAAGAAGCTAACTCTCCAACTGGATTATGCAAAAAGCTAACCAGACAAACAGGGTATCTAAAGAAGCTAGCCATTGAAAGGAGTCATCTAAAGAAGCCAGCTGCAGGTGGGCGGTGCTGACCTCCATCAGGTTGGCAAGGGGGTGCCAGATGGGCAGGAGGGGGTGTTCGCGGTGCAGCCCCTTGGCCTGGCAGGTGGAGCACAGGTCGTAGTCAGGACACACCGTGCACTTGAAGCGTGTGCCGGCCACAGGGCCCTCGCAGCCGTCGCATGTGACGTTGGGATGCACGGGGGGCGGGCCAGGGTGAGGAGGGGGCGTGCAAGGGTGAGGAGGGGGCGGGGCATGAGGCATGCCTGGGCCGGGAGGAGGGGGAAAGGTGAAGGTTGGGATTCCACCGGGGAAGGCGTGGAGCGGGAAGTCACGCCTGTGCTCCTTCTTCTCTGGAATACGAATCAAAGAAAATTTCATGAGCAGACGAATATATGATTTAACAAATTAAAATAGGAAGTAGCAGCGTTAAGTGTGTGTGTGTGCGTGTGTGTGTGTGTGTGTGTGACCTTTAATGAACAGGCGGAAGGTGTTGTCCTGCAGGACGGTGAGCGCCATTCTCAGCTCATCGTCTGAGGAGAAGGCGATCATGTCGCTGTCTTCATCTACATCCAAACAATCAGATGTCATTAAAAGGCCATAACACATAGCTCATCACCCATGAAACCCATCAAAAGCTCTGTTTTGAGACTAGATGTGGATTAGACGGTTTGGGGGTGATAACATAATTTCTGAAGTTTTAATTTCTATTCACAGTGATTCAGCCTGTTAGTCTTATTTGATCTTCTATACGGAGTAATGAGTTTGGTATAACAAGGAAGTAGCGTCAACCCTCATTAATAAACTAAATGGACGCAGGACGGCCTGGTCAACATGCGTGGTTGTAAAACAAGGAAATACTGAATCGTATGTTATTGGACGACATAAGGCAGCGAAGGATCCTGAGACCAAAAAATAAAAAGAAGACACATAATAGCTTTTAAGCTGCTTAGAATAAATAGACAAACACCATATTGGCTACATGGCAAGTTTATGAACACGATTTGATATTTTATAACGTTAGCTGGGCTATGTCCTACAGCATGTTTACA
Organism: Gadus morhua; assembly: GCF_902167405.1. Lineage (NCBI taxonomy): Eukaryota > Metazoa > Chordata > Actinopteri > Gadiformes > Gadidae > Gadus > Gadus morhua. Next base: position 11,134,057 of record NC_044057.1, read on the forward strand.
TATATATATATTTCCTAAATGACCCATTTGAAACTCACCTCGATAGTACATCTGGAAGCCGATGTTGCGGAGATTGGAGAAGACGTCTACGACCTTCTTACTCAGATAATTAAAACTGGTAGAATCCTCTTTATCAACAGCAAAGCGACGGATCTCTTTATGGACGTCGTCTTTGCCCAGTAGATAGGCTTTTATTGTCACTGACATGATGGCGATACCTCGGTCTCTGCTCGCTTGTTGCGCAGTAGAAATATTACAAGGGCCTCGGCTGTTGTTGTACTTCGCACTATGAAAAATACCCTTTTACTGTTGGCACACAATGATCCCTTCCTTGCGATGGGAAATATTTATAGTGCAGAAACTTTAGGGGGCGGGAGTTCTCGCAAGCGCTGATATGTAAACAAATGGGCGTGGCCAATAGTGCTGGACCAATCGGAGCAGGAAGAATGACAAAGCACTTTCAGAAGGGGAATTTCCTCCACATGAAGTCATGTCATCACATGTCACATGATGGGAGGTGGTTATAACGTGAGTGTTATTATTGTTTGCAAAAACAGGATAGACTACACTAGCATAGCTCGTCTTGGCTATGTTATTAAACATGTCTCCTCCCTCTCAACCGGCTGACTATGACTAATTTTTTTGGTGATTCATCGTAGAAACACTGAGTTAACCCTAGAAGCATCTGGAAGGTAGTAGAATACTTCTACAGGTGGATCTTTATTTTAGTAGAAAACTCCAAAAAACGTCTCTAATGACATAAAGCTGTAGGATAGAAGGCAATCGCAATGAATTTACCTTTGTATGGATTCTGTATTCTTTGGTAATATTATATATGAAAGGGTTAGCCCCCCTAACCCTATTTATATAATAGTGCAAACATTTTATTGTAACTTTATGTCAGTTGGTGAATGATGTACTAGTGGTAAGCGGGGGGATTTCCACATACCTACGTTGTGTCTACGGAAATCTTTTTAAGGACTGGACTGGACTCACAGTGCCCATCTTAAAGGAGCATTTCACCGGTGGAGGTGTCACGTTAAAATTGTACCGGGGGCGAAAATTGTACCGGCCTACGTCATCGTTTGTTTACATCCTGACAACCTGACAACCTGCCCGTAAAACAGACGACGCGATGCAGAAAACATGTTTCCAAACGACGAAATAACATAATACAGATAGCGGATCGCTATCTGTATTATGATAGATAGCGATAACACTTGTTTTTACTTTATATTTGTATTGTATTTAATTGTTTAATCGAAACAATAAAAAAAATTGCCCGCAAAACGGGCGATCGCGTCAAATGACGCGTCAAATCACGTAGGAAGGTTCTTGAACATTCTAGACTATGAAACCTGCTTAAAACACTCAGTTTACTAGCTAAATTCGATTAAACAATTCAATACAATACAAATATAAAGTAAAAACAAGTGTTATCTAGCGATCCGTTATCTGTATTATGTTTCAAGAACCCTCCTACGTCATTTGACGCGATCGCCCGTTTTGCGGGCAAAACATTTGTCATTTGACGCGATCGCCTGTATCGCGGGCAAATTTTTTTATTGTTTCGATTAAACAATTAAATACAGTACAAATATAAAGTAAAAACAAGTGTTATCGCTATCTATCATAATACAGATAGCGATCCGCTATCTGTATTATGTTATTTCGTCGTTTGGAAACATGTTTTCTGCATCGCGTCATCTGTTGCCGGGCAGGTTGTCAGGATGTAAACAAACGATGACGTAGGCCGGTACAATTTTCGCCCCCGGTACAATTTTAACGTGACAGAGGCATGAATATGATTTGAAATTGGGTCCTATATGTAGTCGAATAATGAAATAAAACTCTAATTTGGTGCCGTCTTGACCGAGAAAAGGCAGAAAGTGAATTTTTGGCGCTTGTGGATTGAAGACAACAACTCCCACCATGCACCACGATGCACAGCTTTGCTGGCCACTCCCGCTGATCTAGATCTCCGCCTATCGGACACCTCGCTTTTCCATCTACCAAGCTGATACCGCAAGACTGCTTGAAAATCATTTCACACAATATTTCTAGTGAAGAGTATTAGTTGGTGAAAACGATCTGATTTCGTTTTATGCGGTTCAGGGATATCTCCGTAAAGACGGAGTCATTTCGAAACCGCATCGAGCTGTAGAAACGCTGTAGTAAATTTTCAAGGCGCTGGTTCTCCACAGAAAAAAGTGGAGCGCATCAAGCCTGCGCGCTGTATCCAAACATTCAGTCACGAGGAGATTCAACCTTTTAAATTGAGCAGAAATACTTTTTAATGTACAGTTAGTAATTATATTTATCAAGGGGCTTTATTTAAAGCTGCAAAAAGAATACAAATAAAATAATAAATAAAAAATTCAACGCAACTCTGACCCCAGCTGGTGGGGGGCTATTGCCATCAAGAGTTTCAGACGTCCACACGAATCATAACACGAACCGCATAGGTCCGGATAGATTTGAAACCACCTCCGAGGGTGGTTTCAGAAAGTGTGTGATTCGCCGGCTCCATCTGGATGGTCGGCCGAACGGGCAAGACTTATGCGGTTTCACCAAAAAATCGGCTTTGTGTGGACGGGGCCTTAGAAGGCGAACACACGTTCACCAAGACGGGAGACAGCGCCGGTGTTGTGCCGAATTTCGACCCCCCGCATATTACGACCCCCCTTCGCGTGAACGCGCATTCGCTTATTGTCAACGCCCCATACTTTCATTTAGTTCGAGGCGCTCTTCCTTCTGACAATATTAGTCTAAATTAGTGTTTATATTCTATCACAACATCACAAGTTGAGCAACTTATCACAGAAAGCGATGGCATATTTTAGATTGTAAGTTTGAAGACGAACACATCGCAATGGAACCTCCGACGACCCATGTACGCTACAACATTCACGATAATGAACTACGAGAGCACTTAAATACGTAATAGTTAAAAGTAATACATTTATGCATTATGTTATTTACTCATATTAATTTTGACAACCTCTTGGTAGCCTACTCTGGAAAGCACATTTAACTGTGACTGATCCAAAACTAAGGAAATCCTTTACTATGCAGGCTACAGACTCAGTGAGCACAGCCTCGCCTTCGAGAGAGTGAAGGATATTGGATATATTCAATATCCAGCCAATTTAGCCTGCTATATTCATCACCCCCCTCCTATTTCTTGTTTGCAAAGGCTGAGACACTTCAAATTTATTGGGGTTACATCGTTAGGCCACTGGATGTGACTGTAGAAATTTCAGACGTGTAGTCATAGCAGGGGACATTTGGCAGGTGGGGGGGGCGTTGTATCCTGACACAACCCGGCATCACGCCAAGGGAGTAGGGTCCGACTGCGTCCTGCAAGACAGGGGCGTGTATTTTGAGGAGGCGTGTCTTGTAAGGATGGCGTGTATTTAGTCGGCCCTGATTGGTCTGATTCACGACGGCGTCTGGCATCACACATAGCCTCGTGCAGAGCCATAATCTATTCTATTTGATGCAAATTCGGTTTCTCTTCATTACTCTTTGGTCAGCCTGACATTTTCAGAGTAAATTCCAATCAATATTTTTGTGAATATTAAATAATAAATAATACATTTAATTTAGAGGCGCCTTTCAAGACACCCAAGGTCACCTTACAGAGCATATAGTCATCATACATTTTTTAAAAAGCAAGACATTGTGGAAAAAATAAATAAATAAATAAATAAATAAACATAAGCAATAAGAAATAAATAAAAAAACAATCAAAACAGTGATCAGTTAGACGTTGTGTGCGAGTTTGAACAAGTGAGTTTTGAGTTGTGTCTTGAAGGTTGAAATGGTGTCTGACTGTTTTATGTGTGGGGGGAGGGAGTTCCAGAGCCTGGGTGCTGAACAGCTGAATGACCGGGCACCCATTGAAGTGAGTCGTGATGTGGGGATACATAGAAGTCCAGCAGAGGTTGAGCGGAGGGAGCGGGAGGGAGTGTATTCTTGGAGGAGGTCGCAGAGATAACTGGGGGCTAGGTTGTGGAGAGCTTTGTAGGTGAGGAGTAGGGTTTTGTATTGGATGCGGTAGTGTACTGGGAGCCAGTGAAGTTGAATGAGGACAGGGGTGATGTGGTCAGATGATTTGGTGCGGGTGATGATCCGGGCGGCTGAGTTCTGAATGATCTGCAGTCTGTTGATAAGTTTGGTGGGGAGTCCGGTGAGGAGGGCGTTGCAGTAGTCTATGCGTGATGTGACAAATGAGTGAACTAGGATTTCAGCGCTGGATTGGGTCAGTGATGGGCGGAGTCTGGCGATGAAGCGGAGGTGGAAGAATGCAGTCCGGGTGATGTTGTGAATATGGGGTGCGAATGAGAGGGTGTTGTCCAGGATGACGCCGAGGCTCTTGACTTTGGAGGAGAAGGGTACTGGGAATCCATCGATAATTATGAGTGGAGCTGGGGTGTGTTGTGATTTAGTGAGGGTGGATTTGGATCCGATGAGCAGGGCCTCGGTCTTGTTTCCATTGAGTTTCAGGAAGTTCCTGCTCAACCAGCTCCGGATCTCTTCCAGGCACGTGATGAGGGAGGTGGGGGGGATGGCAGCGGTGGGTTTGGTGGAGATGTAGACCTGTGTGTCGTCAGCGTAGCAATGAAAATGGACCCCATGGTGACGGAGCGGGAGGAGGTAAGTGGTGAAGAGGAGTGGACCCAAGACTGACCCCTGGGGGACGCCCAGTGAGACACCTGAACACCCAGACTTGTGGTTGCTTAGTTGAACAAATTGTTGACGGCCGGTGAGGTAGGATGTAAACCAGGAGAGTGCAGCACCAGTGATCCCAATACCAGCTAGGCGGTCCAGGAGCAGAGGGTGGGAGATGGTGTCGAATGCTGCGCTGAGATCGAGGAGGATGAGAATGGTGAGTAATCCAGAGTCGGCTGCAAGGAGGAGGTCGTTGGTGATTTTGACTAGGGCTGTTTCAGTGCTGTGTTTTGGACAGAAGCCAGATTGGAACGGTTCGTGGAGATTGTTAGTGTCGAGGTGGGACTGTAGTTGTGCGGCAACCACCCTTTCAAGTGTTTTGGAGATGAAAGGGAGATTGGAGATGGGCCGGTAATGGTTAAGGTCAGTTGGGTCAGCACCAGGTTTTTTTAGGATAGGAGTGATGGCAGCCAGCTTGAGAGTGGGGGGTACAGTACCAGTAGTGAGGGAGGAGTTAATTATGTTGGTGATCATGGGGGAGATGGACGGAAGACATGCTTTGACAAGGGAGGTGGGAAGAGGATCGAGCTGACAGGTGGTGGTTTTGGCTTTGCGGATGAGTTCTGAAACGGTCTGTTCTGTTACTAGGGTGAAGTCAGAGAGGGAGCTGATGAGAGGTTGGCCAGAGGTGATCATCCAGGGTGGGTCATCAGAGGGGGTGCGAGATGAGGCCAGTTGTTGGTGAATGGTGTTGATTTTAGAGCTGAAGAAGTCAAGGAACGCAGTGCATTGGGTGGTGGAAATGTCTGGAGGGAGAGATTTAGGAGGCTGAAGTAAGTGGCTGACTGTTGAGAAGAGGACTCTGCTGTTGCCTGTACCAGTGTTGATGAGGTTGGAGTAGTATGAGGTTTTGGCAGTGGTGAGGGCATTCTTGTAGTGATGGAGGTGGTCCGAATACATTTGGCGGTGTACAGTGATTTGAGTCTTACTGTAGAGTCGCTCCAGTCGACGACCAGTGGCTTTGAGCTGGCGCAGATGAGGAGTGAACCAGGGAGCAGTGTGGGTGAATGAGACTGAGCGGGTTTTCAGGGGGGCCAGGGTGGTGAGGGAGGAGGAGAGGCAGTTATTGTAGTGAGTCACCAGGTCAGTCAGGGAGGAAGCTGGGGGGAGGGTTGGGGTAGGAGCTGATCATGGTGGAGAGGTCTGTGGTGTTGATAAGTTTGATGTTTCTGAAGGAGATGGTCCGTTGTTCCTTGGTTTTGTGTAGTTGGGTATGAACGTCAAAAAGTACAGCTTTGTGGTCGGAGATGGGGAAATCAATGACATCAAGGTTAGTGGGAGTGATGTCAGTGCAGCAGATTAAATCCAGAATGTGACCTTTGTTATGGGTTGGGAGGTTGACATGTTGTGTGATGCCAATACAGTCCAGAAGTGATGTGAAGTCATTAGCAAAAGTACAGGATGGGTTGTCAATGTGGATGTTGAAATCACCAAGGAGGATAACAGTGGGGGACATTGCACATACAGATGTAAGTAGTGATGAGAATTCATTGAGGAAAACGACGGAGGGTTTTGGTGGTCTATAAATGGTGACAATGATAGTGGGTTTGGGGCCTGAGAGTTTTACAGCTAGACATTCAAAGGAGGAATGAAGGGGGACTGTGACAGTGGTGACTTTGATGTTATCACGATGGAGGAGAGCAAGGCCACCCCCCCCTCCCATTAACCCGGGGTTTACTAATAAACGAAAAACCTGGTGGGACAGCTTCATTTAGATGGGAGAAGTCATTTGGTTGTTGCCAGGTCTCAGTGAGGCAGAGAATATCTAGGCTCTGGTCAACAATAAAGTCATTTATCAAAAGGGCCTTATTACTGAGGGATCTGGTGTTCAGCAGACAGAGTTTCAGACAGGTGAGTGGAGTGTAGCAGGTTGCTTTGAGCAGAGGGGACAGTACACTCAGGCATGCAAACTGGCTCGGGGTGAAAAAGGTGAGAATGATGCGTGAGCTGAGAAAAACACAGACCCACTATCGGGTTCCAGCCTCCAGGTTTATACTCCGGGGAGTTTTCTTTTACATTTTTTAATGTATTAGGGTTAGTCACAAGCTAAAAAAAATTACAGGACTGCCCACAATTACGAACAAAGCATTAATTGATTATGTGCAAGGGCAGCCCCAATAGGTACATAACTTATTACAAAATTAAGAAAGAATATTGAGAAGAATAAAAAGAGGTGGGAGGACAGGGCAATAGGAGTATGCCATTATTTATTTTTCTTCTTGGCCTGGACCAGTGTCTCAAGGGCCCGCTTTCGCTGTTTTGCAGCATGCAAAACAGGGACTTCTCGGCTATATCGACTAGTATGTATCAACACAACTGGTGACCCGCTGAAAAATTCTCTTTTGGCGCGTTTCCACCGGAGGGTGCGTTCGGTTCGGTTCGCAAAGTTGCGGCACGGTTCGCGTTTCCACCGCCAAAGGTGGGCGTGACATGGGGATAAAAACAAACCGCGAGGCATTATTCTGGACAACGGACGTGTCGCGTAAAACGTTAGCTTGGGCGAACAAGGAGGTGGAGCATGGACCTATTAAAGAAGGCAATACTTTATTAAAGCATGCAATTGTGATGTAGAACAAAATAAAAATAAAGTGCTTGCATGATATTGAAGCCTACAGCGATCGTTACTTAACTTGTGTGGTGGTGCCTGATTGCACTCTCATTGGCTGAATCGATGAGAACGTTTTAGATAATATAAGGTCGCGGGGAGACGAAGCTTTGTTCGTTTGTATATTTTATTTACGTGACCATTTTTGTTTTGGGAATCAGTTCTCGTCGTTCACCTTCGGGATGTTTACGTAGCTGCCGCGGCGATCGACATCCGGCCTACCATGAGGGTACTGTTGGCGGTGGAAACGCTCGGTGGAAACGAGGCATTTAAAGGCTCCGCTGGGCTCACGCTTGGCCGTTTCAGATGGTAGGCGACTTTCCGCTCGCGCTGTCGGTTGGCCGCGCGGCTTCACGAGCGCGCGCATGCGTTCGACGAGCACGGAAGCGACAGTTCCACGGGAGTGCGCCCACTTGTCGTGCCGCCTGACAGAATACTGCGCATTCTCTCTGTCCGCTCGCCTCTCCATTGAGAATGTATTAGCAGGCGCTACAAGGACTCCATGGCTGGCCATCAGACCCCCCCCCCCCCCCAAAAGTTTTCTCAACGGATCTCCACGAATCACACAAGTGGTCAATTTTGTCTTCAAAACGGCGAATTTCGCCGAAAGGTGACTAGTTTGCATGCCTGACACTGTGATTGACGGGACTGACCGTACGGGCTGTGCGAGGAGGGGGGCGGGGCCCAGTGGACCAGAAGGAGCGGATGTTTTTGTTGCTGGTGTGAGTGTACTGAAAATTCCGTCCAGAGCCTCGGTGGATGTATTTTGGTCGTTTGAGAATGTCCTGGTGGGATGCAAGCTGAGGTGGTTGGGTCCTTGAGAAGATCCGTAGACGTAACATCTCCGTTACCGAGTAACGGAGCGGCAGAGATGCGCTCGTTACGTGAGAGTCAAACATAGCGCAATCCAGAGGAACAGGTTAAAATCCACAGGTTGTGAAGTCGGAAGAAGCCAGCGGTAGATCCAGGCGATTATGGTGAAGCCACAGAGCCAGCACAGCGGAGGCAGAGGAGTGGAGCAAGCCGGTTGTAGCTACGCTGGAGACGGGGAAGCCAGTTGGACGGTGCCGGGGGTTAACAGCAGTCTAGCCGGCCAGCAGGTGTCATCCACCAACAGCTGCACGACTCCACGCACAAAACACAAAACAAAACACGCAGACGTTTAACGTTCAGAAATAAATAAATAAATCAAGAAAACTGACGCAGTTACTTAACTTAACTTTGTAGTCCGACCCGAGGTCCAGAAGGGTTTCAGACAGAAGGTGTTGAAAGTAAGCAAAAGAAAACTGATAAAAAGTTAAAAGACTAGAAAGAAAAAGAAAATCGCGAAAAAATAATGTTCAGAATGACGTTCCGGTGAGCAGCAGCAGCAACAGCGTTCAAAAGGCAACAGCGTCCACCAACTGTACGACCTCACGTATAAAACACGTAAAAATAAAGAAAACTGGCGCACTGACAATAGCGAAAAGTGACTATATATAACTAGTAAACTTAGCTAAACTACTAAAGACCAAAAAAAACGACAAAATGTTCAATGCAATCGTGAGAAATATTGGAAATACTGAATAAAAACAAGCCATACAGAGCGGCGTTAGACTCGCCAGCGTCCCCGTTACTAGGCCCGTTATTAAGAGCCAGAATTTAAATCATGGTTCTTGCACCGTTTTTAAAGTCAAATTTAAGACTTTTTAAGACTTTTTAAGACCAACACATACATAAATTAAGACCCAAAAAATGTCTGAAAAATTATTTGATAGAAAAGGTGTGTACAATTGAGTCACTTATACACATCAACCGTAGCCGTAGTACTAGCAGTAGTAGTACTCTTGCAAAGTTATCTCGGAAGCGATAGTCACCCATGACCCGTCGCTTAACAACCGGACACGCTGGGGTTGATATGTTACCGGACTACTGTAACTACTACGGAGTGATAACAAAGACATGAATCAGGCAATAAATCCACCGTCCTTGACAGCGGTCAAGTTTGGTGTGCGGAGTGGACCAAATGCAAACTACTGCAGCTTTCCTAAGTTAAACCCCAGACTAATCGGAATAAGTGTATGCATGTCGATTATAGCAGGCTACACCACCTCTTCTGTAGCCGAATAGAATTATATTACGAACAGATAATTGTATTCCGATTGAGGCGTATTATATGATCCTTTTCTAATCCGATTGAGCTGTTCTTCCACATCTATGCGGATCAGATGTGTCCATGTAAACACGGCTGACAGTGATCACACACACACACACACACACACACACACACACACACACACACACACACACACACACACACACACACACACACACACACACACGCTTTGAAGCCGAACTTCCTTATTCAAATATAATGCGAATATCAAAAAAAAAATCAAAATTCAAACGAATATTAGGCAGCCCTTAATATTCAAACCTGTTAAGGCAGGCCAAGAGGGAGAGCGTCGGAGAACCCGACGCAGTCTACTCATAATATTGTAATGACCACGGAAGAGGCATTGAATGAAGTATTGATTAGACAGCGATTTATTAGATACCTAATAAACCGTCGGAACACGCAGGACCGGTAACCATAGAAACGCCGGTAAACAAACCCCGCGAAGCCCAATCCAGCTCTCTTTTTATGAAAGATGCGATCCCGTATTTGGCAAGATAGGCCGTTTTGTTTTCACCGCAGGTGAACGACTTCGCAAACTCAGAATCTGGGAACATAGCAGCCAAGAAGTTACTAATGAGTTATGTCTGCCCACAATACTTCCGCCTTCTGGGTTTCTGGTGGCGACACAAAGCCGGTTAACGCCGTCTGATGTGAAGTACTAGCCACGGATGCTGAACTTTTCAGTCCACTTCTTTCAAATAATACGGGCATCGGTGTAGTCCCGCTAGCTGCCACGGAGTATCGGATATATTTCTGCGACCTCATGTGGGACTCAAGAGCTTTTGCTCCCATGCAGTCGGTTGCACCAGCAGAACGTAAAGCCGATCATAAGTTCGGGTGTAAAGTCTGCCTTAACCCTACGCTCGACGTAGCTAGTGTCAAACTAAAGGTGTTCTAAATTTTGGTTGCACCACCATAACTTAAGTTGTAACGTTACTAGTAGTGCATAAAGTGTACTAGTGTCGCTTTTAATGACGTTTAGATCATTTCAAGCCAATCATTGACAGATAACAATGTAAACAGGAAATACCGGCAAGTTTCCACCTTACCGGAGTGAAGACGCGTTAGCACCCAAATGAGAGGGCAAACAAAACAGTTTCAGTCATTTATTCTCTAAAATTTGCTTGGACGGTATAGGCGTGAGGTTAAGCTATTTGATGGCGGATTTTATAATAAATAAATAAATAAATATAATATTCCGCCCGGCAAAACCGAAATCGCGCATATAATTCAACATCATCATAATAAAGAAATGGATCGATACGGTCACGGACAATCCGTTCCCGGCGCATATCGCATTGAAACTCCTCTTCCCATTGCTCAAAACGAATAGCCATCTTTACCCTGCGTTAGTGTTGAAATCTTTTTACGTTTTTTTCTTTTAACGGTTCTTTATCGTTAGTATGGAACTTACACCAGCTAGAGGGGAGGTGTAAAAGATAAGTTATAACTTAATGTTACGTTAAAACTATCTGCTTGGTGCAACTGCTATTTTTTTAGTAGAGTGTAAAGTCGAACGTTTGGGTGATTTACGTTCAACGTAGCCTAAGTGGGACCTTACGTTCTGCTGGTGCAACTGGACCCTGGTCCCTAGTATGAATGCCTTTCGGGATAAACGACACCTTGCCTCGTAGTCACCTGCCTTCTCCAACCACCCCCGAAACGTATCCTCCTCAAACCATTTCTCATTGAATTTGCACTGTCCCATCCTGAAAGTAGCGCAAGTTGGCCTAATGATGTCAACCGTCAATAGCTAAAAGTAGCGCCAGCAAGTTAGCCTACAGACGCAGCTGCAGGCTGCAGATGCAACCGGCCCCCCGATGAGTGATGTCAACGTTAACGTAACGTAAAACTCCTGAAAATGCCGTAATTAAAAGACGCACTAGGTTATTTGTTGTGCGCGACAATTTCCCCTAGTCTTAAAAAACCCTCTGCAAAATTTAATACCTAGAGCAAATTTACAGTAAATTTAAGACAATTTATGGCCTTAATTTTACACAAAAAAAATTAAGACTTTTTAAGACTTTTTAAGGACCCGCGGGAACCATGTAAATGACACCGCCCATGAGCAAAATATTACACTAACTTTTTAACTCCACTGTTACAGTAAATTGACTCCCTCCCGTAGCCTACAAACACCAGGCAATATCTGGACTTACAGAAGTTAACTGAAATATTGAAACCCCATTTTGTGTACCTATGGTGTGGCAGGCTGCGTAGCTGTATGGCAAAGATAAATGTAGGTTTTGACAAAAACGGAACAGCTTCGTAACAGAAGAGTTAACGATGTTGTTGCTCAACAAGACAACTGCTCCCGTCTCTGTGCTACGTTTGAAAATTACTCCCCGATCTCAGTAGGAAATCACAATCCTACGTAGTACGTCATCACGCTGAGAGGAATCACAATCCTACGTATTACGTCATCACGCTGAGATTGGTCAGTCGGTGTGTTCGAAACCGCGTACTTGCTTACTGCTTACTACCTACTAAATATTTGGCTTACTTCTCGAATCCTTAAATAGTGATTGAGTAATCCATTTGAGTAATCGACGTTCAGAAGACCGTCCTTACTTAACCACCTCAGATGACGTGAATCAAATGACGTGCCAATAACCTACCGGCCGGGCGCCGTTAATAAATATTATAAATAAATATATAAACATCACATTTAACGTCACAGTACATCTTCAACCTAAGGATTTGCGGTGATATGTTAAAAACAATTATTAAACAATTATTAAAAGCACTGCTGCTGCGGCTCCCTGTTTAGCGCCATTGCTTCCACTGTTCTTTTGAATAGACGCAGTGCATTCTGGGGCAGTTGAGTACGTCTAGTAAGCTGGCGATGCTTACTCAAAATCTTTCCGGAAGTAGAAGACATTCGGATACTACTCGCTTACCTAAAACTCGCTTACTACGTTCTGCATACTCAATTTGACGTCATAGTTAGTAGGAGTAGTAAGCAAGTACGCGGTTTCGAACACAGTTGCATCAGGCCCATCAGCCGTTTTCTTTTCAAAACGCCTCCTCAAGCGTTTTATTAGCAGTTTACGTTGGGTACGCAGCTGAAAGGAGCCGTACTGAAACAAACGGCTACATGCTATGGACATATTTTGAAGTGCACGGTTCCATTAACTTCCGAATTAAATTAAATTCCGAATTAACCTCCATTAACTCCATTAACTTCCAAAGTCTGAGATTTGTCCTTTACTTGACATGAATGGCGTTGAACACGGATATATAACACACATATCATTGAAATAGCTGGAACAGGCACGCACGTATTGATTAACGACGCTGAAGTTGGCATCCGATTCGCAGCATCCGATTCAGCATCTGGTCCACTTTAAATCGGTCCTTATCACAGTGAGGCTATACATTATAATAAACATAGTTACAGATTTGTGAAACATTTTTTCTATTTGTGAAAATGCAATACAGGCTCATTTTAATGCTTTTTAGGGGTCCAGACCGCATTAGAACGGGTCCTGATTGAAAACCACTACACCTAGACTCTTCAAATCTAGACTAAATTATCACAGTGAGGCTATACATTATGTAAAACATAGTTTCAGCAATAAAGGCACATTTTAATGCTTTTTAGACCTGAATGATTATGGGAGACCTACGTAATTTTCATAATATTGTAAATTGTCTGATATTAACATTTCAGTTGCGTTGGTAGGTATTTCATTTTCATTTGCTTGTTTAGCTATGTATGACAGGGTTATGTACGGAAGAGGATTAGGGCCACACATGTAAAAAAAAATTAAGTTCTGACTTTATTCTCAGAATTCGAGAAAAAAGTCAGAATTCTGACTTTAATCTCAGAATTCTGAGAATAAAGTCAGAATTCTGACATTAATCTCAGAATTCAGAGAAAAAAAGTCAGAATTCTGACTTTAATCTCAGAATTCTGACTTTTTTCTCAGAATTCTGAGATTAAAGTCAGAATTCTGACATTAATCTCAGGATTTTGAGAAAAAAGTCAGAATTCTGACATTAATCTCAGAATTCTGACTTTAATCTCAGAATTCTGAGAAAAAAGTCAGAATTCTGTGTGTGGCCCTAATCCTCTTCCGTAGTTATGGTTAGCTATGTATGACAGTTGACAATGCTATGTATTGACGTTGTATACCCCCCGATAATCTCAATACTTTTTTCTCCTGGTTAAATAAAGGTTAAATAAAAAAATATATATGTGAGTCCATGGTCTTGTATATACATGTTTCATGTATTTATATGTTTTTTTACATGTTGTGACTGTCTGAGTTTGTGATGTGAGTCTATGGCCTTGTATATACATGTTTCATGTATTTATATGTTTTTTACATGTTGTGACTGTCTGAGTTTGTCGACGGACAACGTGACATGATATGGCTAAGCTAACAACATAAACAAGAGGAGCTAGGAAAGGAATTTAACTGCATTTTTAAGTTCAGAAGGGGCAAAGGTGTGGCTACACACAGCACTACAAAAGTCGTCAAGATTGAAAAAGAAAAAAATATTTGTTGCACAGCTGAACGCTGTATCACATCATGAGCTAGCTGTTCTCAATTCACAACACGCATTCCATCAAAACTAGCCTACATCAGGCATTCTGACCAAAACTCATGAACTCCCCCCAATTATTCCAGAATTCAAGCAAAGCAAGAATGACCAAAAGTCACTTTGTGTCAACAAGAGACTGACTCCACCGACTATCAATTGCAAGATAAAACAGCCGACCACTTGAGTGCAAAAAACACAAAAGACCTCGCCACAGCACCAGCAAATCTTAAGCAATAAATATCGCGTCTTACCTTTATTTATGTGGCAGTGATCTGCAGATGCATCCCGTGGTGTAGCCTACCACATCCATTTAGTTCAACAGGCATTTAACCATGGAGTGGTGATAGTTTTGACCCGCTTTTGTTTTAGTGGGGCAACAGTCTAAGGTCTCAGGACAGGATGCATTGAAGAGTGACTAATTCTTCAATGTCAGAGCAGGTGAAAATAGCAACAGAGATAGTAGGTGAGTGAGAGAGTATGAAAGTATTAGAGAATGTTGTGGCTGTGGTGGAATTAAGAGATCGGGCAGAGGAATAGGACTTAGGGGGAGATACAGGGGAACAAAACATAATAGATTCAAATAAAATCTAAAAATGATCAGAGACCAACATCCATAATTTCTATGTTGGAAACACTGAAACCATAAGCAACATGGTCTCACAGGAATCCGTGAAATTACTACGGTCGGACGCTTAACTCGAAATCCGTGGCCACATCACGGAAACACGCCGATATCCGTGTGTGAGCCACGGAATAACAGTGTCATTTACTTGCATTTGAGCAAATTCCGTGTCCACATCACGGACAATTGAAGTGATTCCGTCAGACCACCACGGATTTTGAGTTAAGCCCCCACTGTGGTCAAATGTGGCACACACACAGATTGAAACGGGAGCACAGATTGAAACGGGAATCGGTGTGTGTGCCACGGAATATCATTGTCATTTACTTGCATTGGAGCAACTTCCGTGGACACAACAAGGACAATTTAAGTGTTTCAGTGAGACCACCCCGGGTTTTGAGTTAAGCCCCCGTGGTCGACTCGCTCGTTGAAACGGGGATCCGTGTGTGAGCCACGGATCAGCGTCATTAACTTGCATTCGAGCGAATTCCGTGGCCACATCACGGAAATCGGCGTGTTTCCGTGATGTGTCCACGGATTTCGAGTTATTCGTCCGTAGTAATTTCACGGATTCCTGTGAGACCAGGTTGCCATAAGACAATACTAGGTCTAATGTGTGGCCTTCCTGATTTGTCGGGGCCATAACAGATTGCACAAGATTGAAAGAGTCCACAAGGCATAAAAACTCCTTAACCAAAGGTTTTGATGGGCAACAGATGTGAATGTTAAAATCCCCTAAAATCACTAAATTGTCAGAGCGAGTGGCCATAACAGATAGATCAGCAAATTCTTGAATGAAATTACAATTAATATTCGCTGGTCAGTAAACGAATGCACAGAGGAGGGTGGCATTTATCTTTACAAGCTGTACTTCAAAAGTGGAGAACATATCAATTTGTACAATTCTACATTTAAAGTTGTCATTGTAAACAGTGACCAGACCACCTACACAACCAGTAGCCCTAGGGGAATTTATGAAGCTGCAGTGAGGAGGGCCGAGTTCACCAAGGGGAATGACGCCATTACTGCTGAGCCAAGACTCCGTTATAAACAAAAAGTCAAAAGGGGAAGGTTGAAGATGAGGGCAGTGTTAAACATTTGTCAAAACCAGGGATGCAGGGGGGGCGCTAGCGAGCCGCAATGGAGTAAGTCGCACTTTTGTGAGCTCCTCCAGAATCTCAATTACAAAGATATATTATTTGACATCTATGCTCGAAAATACAAATTAAATGTGGTAACTGTATAATCAACACTACCCGGCAAAATCAGTGAAGAAGAACCGACGCCAATGGCAGCAAATCTCCGGAAATACAACTACGAAGCACGGGCCAACACAAGGCCCCAAACCTCCTCGGCTAAAAGTCCAGATAAATCCGCCTTGACCCCACCTGTACCTGGAGTAAATACAAGCATGAATACCGCAACAATCAAAGCCGACATCCTTTCCTCATTGAGAAAAGAAATATCGTCAGTTATCAGAGAAGAATTGAAGAATGCGCTGGCGAATGATTTTGAATCGCTGAAGAAAGAAATGATTGATGTGAAAACTGAGATAGCTAAAAACACAGCAGCTATCCGCACAGAGGTTGAGCAGGCGCAAGCTAATGTGAAGGCCGTCGAGGATGGATTGTCAGCGTGGTCGGATGAAGTTGTATCGGTGCAAACTACGGTATCGGACCTCAAGAAGCAAGTCGAAGATTTAAAAGAAAAATGTGAGGACATGGAGGGCAGGATGAGGAGGGGAAACATTCGCATCACGGGAGTGACTGAAGAACCGGGGTCGAGCTCTCCCACCGCGGTCTCCAAACTTCTCAAAGAGGTGTTACACCTGGACAGAGAGGTACTAATCCAACGCTCACACCGCAGCCTGACACAAAGGAGACCCGGAGACAAGCCCCGTGTAATTATTGCGAAGCTACACAACGAGGGAGATGCCTTGGATATTCTAAGGAAAGCCAGAGACCGAGGCGGCCAACTCAACTACAAGGGAAACCCGATCGCTATATTCCCGGACTACACCGCGAATGTCGAAACCTGGGGTCCGCTACGGCCTGCTGTATCCGGCCAGGCTCCGCATCACCAACAACAACGATGAGCGGGAGTTCGCGGATGCTACTAAGGCAATGGACTATATAAAGAAACACATCCTTCCAGCTGATGGACCGGAGCACTAAGCGACAGTATCCCTTACTGTCATCAGGTTTGAGAAAAAGAGAAAAAAAAAAAAAAAAGTCTGATACGCTAAATCCGCGACCTTTATGGCAATTTGATTATGAATATGCGATCTATTACGCCAGCTGTTTGAATGAGGGATTGTCACCTGCACATTGTGTAAGTAACGAATAAGTGAGAGATTATCAGCATACTCAAAAGTACATGGCTGCCTGCCGTTTTGGCTAAAGTAATTACTACAGTTACATTTGAAATTTAAGTTATTGAGTTCAAGATGTCTTTATTTTATATGAGGTTCTGGGGCAGCTCGATGTGCACATCTACTGACTGAATAGCCTATAGTTTGGCTTCTGCCCAAACCAAAGCGAACTCTGACTGTTCGCACAGCTGCAAGTTCGAGATGCAGCCTGAAACTGTGCCCCACAGGACCAACCGGACACTTATGTCAGCCGTGTTCTCGGCTATTGTAGTTCTATGTTCAGCTCTGTTTGTGTTGATTCCCATGTTCCCCAGGGATCTAAGAAGAGCAACAGTGAACTTTTCCATCCACATACTCTTTCAGGATAAGAATAATTTGTCAAAGTTGAAATGCTACAAAACATATAATGCTGTTATCTTAGTAATTCTTAGATATCTTTCATGTAGTCTCCAGTCTTTACTTGTACACCCGCTTTATTATTTGCTTGATTTTATTTTCTACAACTTTTTTATCAGTGTATTTTATATTATTTTACTCTTTCTTTTATTTCAATTACATTTGACCCTGCTTTTGAGATATGGGATCTCTTAAGGTAATAAGTTACAATGTTAAAGGTCTCCACAGCCCAATCAAGAGAAAGAAAATTATTAATCAGTTAAAGAGAAATAGTTGCCAGATTGCATTCCTGCAAGAAACTCACCTTTCAGATAAGGAACACGAAAAATTAAAGAAGTCCTGGGCAGATAAGGTATTTTACTCATCACACCCATCTGGTCGGAAAAGAGGTGTAGCTATTTTGATACACAGACAGGTCAATTTTACATCAACCAAAATTCATAAAGACTCGACAGGGAGATTTATAATGATAAATGGATTGATTGATGGAGTGGAAGTTTGTCTTATGAATATATATGCTCCAAACGAGGATGATCCTAGCTTTATTCGTACAATCTTCTCCATAATATTACAGCATAGCTCTGGTATTTTATTGTTAGGAGGAGATTTTAATTGCGTCATGTCCCAACATTTAGATAGACAACCTATGTCTAGCACTTCTACTTCTAGGATGAGCAATATGCTTAGGCATTTATCGACAGAATCTGGCCTGGTGGACATTTGGAGAAACAAACACCCTAAAGGCAAAGACTTTACCTTTTTTTCGCATAGGCACTCCTCATACTCCAGAATAGACCTCTTTTTTACTCCCAAGGCAGAATCTTATAGAGTAGTTGACATAAAGATCCTCCCAATTACATTATCCGATCACGCTCCTCTCGTATTGTCGTGGAACATTGGTAACAGGCCAGCAACTAAACAATGGCGATTAAATGCGTCGCTCCTCAATGATAAAGAATTCATTGCATTTATAAAAACTGAACTAAAAAATTATCTTGACACTAATACTTCACCTGAAATATCACCTCTTACTCTATGGGACTGTGCAAAGGCATATATTAGAGGCCGAATCATTTCTTTTACAAGTGCCAGAAAAAGAAAAAGGGAAGAAAAACAGCGAGAGCTAGAAGACAAAATAAGGCAGCTTGAACAGCAACACAAAAGAAACTCAACCTCAAGCTTATTAAATAATTTGAAAGAAGCACGCAGAGACCTAAACAGCTTAATTAATGAAAAAATAGAGGGCAATTTAAGATTCACTAACCAAAAATACTACGAAAATGGCAATAGGGCAAGTAGGCTATTAGCATTTAGACTTAAAAAACAACAATCATCAAACATAGTACAGAAATTAAAGGAAAATAATTCAACTCTCACAAAGCCGGATGAAATATCCAAGTCCTTCGCAGAATTTTACAAGAATCTATACAAAAATACAGACACCTGCACAAATGATGAGGAATTGGCACAATTTTTAAAAGACATCAAATTGAAAGAGTTACCTGAATCTATGGCAAGAGAACTGGATGAGCCAATTAAGGACCTGGAAATACGTCAGATAATCTCCACACTGAAAAGTAATAAAAGCCCTGGCCCGGATGGGTATATTAACGAATTTTATAAAGTTTTCATAGAGAGTATATCACCTTTATTGCTAGACGCTTACCATCATGCATTAAAATCTGGAACCATGGCCCCCTCTTGGAGAGAGGCTACTATAGTAGTGATACATAAAGATGGCAAAGATCCCACCAAATGCCAATCATACAGACCTATCTCATTATTGAATACAGATCTACGAATCCTAACTGCTATTCTGGCAAGACGTGTCAATAAAATGACTACAGAAATTATCCATCCCGATCAGACAGGGTTTATAAAGGGGAGATACTATGGAGACAACATCAGAAGGTTATTCAATTTAATGACACACCCAAAAGTTAAAGAAGAGGAGTCAATGATATTATCCCTAGATGCCATGAAAGCATTTGACCGAGTATCCTGGCAATACCTTATTCAAACTCTGAAACGATTCCAATTTGGCCCGAACTTCATCAAATGGATACAAACCTTGTATTCGGATCCACAATCCGCAGTTAAGGTGAATGGATTTCTCTCAGACCGTTTCACTCTGGAACGTGGATGTAGACAAGGTTGTTCACTATCTCCTCTGTTATTTGATATCAGTATTGAACCATTAGCACAGCTGATTAGGGATAATGATAATATTAGGGGAGTTACGATAAACGGAGAACAGCATAAAATCTCAATGTATGCTGACGATGTATTGCTGTACCTTACAAAACCTGTAACAACAATACCATGTTTAAAGGACATCATTTTAACTTATGGATACTTCTCGGGCTACAAATTAAACGTGGACAAAACAATGGCCATGGATATAGGCGGCAACATCTCAGATACAACTAAATTGCAGAGTGGGTTCAATTGGCCAATAAATGGCATCAAATATTTAGGAATTCATATACCACTGTCATTAGAAAGACTATACGATTTCAATTACAAAAGTTTAATTCATAACATTAGTAAGGACTTAGACCGATGGTCAATATTGCCCCTATCTCTGCTGGGCCGCATTGAGAGTGTCCGTATGAATGTGCTGCCTAAATTACTATATCTGTTTCAAATGTTACCTATTGACATCCCCAAAACTACATTTGACAAATTGGACAAACTTATTTCAATATTTATCTGGCAGAGAAAGCGACCAAGAATTAGACTAAAAGTGTTACAGTTATCTAAAGCAAAGGGAGGGCTCAAACTACCTAATTTGAGATACTACTTTTGGGCTGCGCAACTAAAACCGCTAATAATATGGCTTCAGGACTTATCATACACACGCTGGCTCAATATTGAAAAGAGTTTATGTGAAAGACCTATACAGGCCTTGCCATTCTTAGATGTCCATCCAAGTAAAATAAGTATGGGTGTCTGGACCAAAATTACATTAAAAATATGGAAGACAATAATATCTACATTCGGGCTACCTAAAACAATTTCAGCACTTACAAATATTGGATATATGAATGATTTTGTGCCCTCTAAATTGGATACAGGCTTCAGGAAATGGTCTGAGTATGGACTCACCAATTTACATGAACTCCACAATGCTGGCAATTTTAAATCATTTACACAGCTGTCGGAGGAATTTAAGATACCAAGAACAGATTTCTTCAGATACTTACAGTTAAGGGATTTCTTATTAAAACACAAAGACTGGGACAAAGTTACTAAACCAACGCTAATTGAAGAGTTATTGATTAAAGTACAAACAAAAAAATGGGATAAGAAAATAATAAGCTATTGTTACCAAATATTCCTGAGCATGAATTTGAATAATACTGCACAGGTTAAGGAGAGATGGGAAATTGAAATTAATTCCAACATATCACATGATATGTGGGAAGAAATTTGTACTGAAGTACATATGGTAACTAATTCAAATGTATGGAGAGAATTTAAATGGAAGGTAGTCATGAGATTCTTTCGGACACCTGAAATTACAGCTAAATTTAGCACAACACACTCAAATAAATGCTGGAGAAACTGTGGGCCACACATTGGTAATCAGACCCATATACTCTGGCTATGCCCAAAACTGGAAGCATTCTGGAAGGAAGTGTTTGAAACACTTAATAAAATATTTGATGGAAATATTACAATGGACCCAATGGTGGCCCTACTAGGTCTATTACCAAGAGGCATGGAAGGAAGAGCCAAAAAATATCTCTTACAGATACTACTAGCAACAGCAATTAAATGTATTACAGTAAGGTGGTTGAAGCCTGACCCTCCAACACACAATATGTGGACTGAAAAAATAAAGGAAATATATCAAATGGAACAAATAACATATTCCCTGAGGCTCCAAAAACATATATTCACTAAAAGGTGGAGCCCTGCTATGGGTATACTGATATAATTTTATTTCATCTTGTTTTATTCTATTCTGTTTTATTTTATATTTTTCTTTGTCACTGTGTCTCCGTTTCCTTTGTTGTACCATAACTGTTACCTTGTGTATGAAACAGCAGATATGAGGAGTAAGATTCTGTTTGATTTTGTATGAAACTCAAATAAAAAATTAAGTTCAAAAAAAAAAAAAAAAAAAAAAAAAAACCAGGGATGCAAACAGGTGAAGGGTCAAAAAAGTGAGTACATCGCGGCGACTTGCCGATCCCACATGAGACCATGGAAGGGGCGCAATGATGAAAAGGGCCAAAGATTTCTACTCCATTCTTTATTGAATTGTAAACATATTGGCAATAGCTAGAGTAACGGATTAATACAACAAACAAAACAACATTTTCATTGTCATTTTGACAGAATTACTTCTTTTTTTTTGCCACCAGGATCTCGAGTGCCCGACGCCTTTATTTGGCCGCATGCTTCATTCTTGCCCTCTTTTCGGCTTCGAGTGCAGCCCTTTTACTGTCCTCTGCAGTTTGTGCTTTCTCGTACCCATATTCTTTAGCCCTCTCCATTGCTGAAATCCGGTTCTTTTGGCATCTAGCCGCATCCCTTGCCCCAGCAGACTTGATGTTTTGACACAGCCTTTGATCCAATTTCCCATATTTTGGATCGTCCCTCTTAAAAATTTGAGTGGCGGACATGTTGCCTGATTTTAGTGTGTATTTAACAGTTTGGAATGCATTAAATGTAGGGATAGCCATGTTGCTGCTCTTTGGGTCAATAATGTCCCCCATAAGGTTGAAGGAGGCCTCCACCAATGGGCCATGAAAGATGGAGAGGGCGGCTTTCACGACTTTGCTCAATGCAGGGAACTTTTGAGAATTGAAGACCTTGGCCAACCAAGTGACCATGTCCTCTCCCTCACTGAATGAGGCCAAATCTGGAGACACACTGTACCCCACTATTTCGAGGTGGACATCACTTTCAGGGTCTGTGAAGTGTTGAAGGTTGGTGGCCAGCTTCTTCAAATGGATCACAGCTTGCGAGTGACCTCTGAGGATGGGGTCTAGAGCAGAGAGGGATTGTAGGATGGGGTTCTCCAAAGGTAGTTTCTTTTGTAGATATAGGCCAGGTCTGAAACATGTGGGCCTAGTCCATGGTGAACCAAATCGCAAATTTTAAGTCCTAGTTAATTTCATTCAACATTTACTACCTGAATGGTTTTTACTTTACCTCCCTACATTAGATAGAATCGGACTAAAAGAGTCACTAAACAATAAAGCTTAATGCACAACAGTTTCGACCGCCTGTTTCATTCATCATGTAACACACAAGACCGGAAACCATAGCAACGCCGGTAAACAAACCCTGAGAAGCCCAATCCCTGTGAGCTCCCCGCGCTACGGCCATCCGGAGGCCAGAGCTTTTGGCTGTGATATTATAGATACAATTATATCATATTATATACTATTATATATAGAGCTCCGGGAGTCGCATACGGCAACAATCACTTTCTCCTCCATGCTGCAGTTCACCCCGGACTGCACTGCACTGAGTTTGACGGTTAAACGCTGATTGACTGTTACGTTACACATGTCACTCAGTGGCCACGCTGTTGAACGCTGATTGGCTGTCATCACACGAAATTTGCGTCAAAGTTTAAATATTTCAAGTCGAGCGAATTTGTCGCGCCACAAATCCTCATGAACGCGCTCGCCTGTGCACGGCGAAAGTATGGTGTGACAAATCAAAACTTATCGCCGGTTTTCCCTCGCAAAAAAATTGCCCGATACGCCTCACTTTGTATGGGATCCTGTCGCCCCGTCGCGTTTGGTGCGAACGCACACATCGCAAGCTTTCACGTTCCCTAGGCCTAGATTACCTACGCCACTCTTAATTGGTAACAGTGTTATCTCTAACTATGCAGGTCTATACGCTAGCTAACATCAGCTCAAGTTAACTGATATCATGGATGAAAATGACCAGTCATCCGATGTTCAATACCAGGACATAAATCCCAAAAAGGCGGAGAGAAACGGGGAGATTTCCTGTGTGGCCATCAGTTTGATTGATATCGGCCTTCCTTAATTTTTTATCTTAAAAAAAAACGGGGACAGAGTTTATTTTTATTTTCCCGGGGATAAGCAACCAAAAGCTGCGACTGTCCCCTGAAACGTCTGGTCACTCCATCATGGATACTTCCAAGACAAATAATATTCATGTTAAACTTTCAGCAAAAGACTGCAACCTTACCTTAAGCTCTCATTCTTTACTTTCAGAAACCGGTCGAAATTTTTGAAATTCCCCAACCATTCAGGAGTTACGGTACATAGAAGCTCACGTTACAAATACTTCAGGTGCTGGTGAATCTTGTCTCTGTGATTTGACGGTAGTTCTGCGGAAGTGGTGTGGGCTACCGTAATGATTAATATACGGGCGCAAGCTCTATTTCTCCGCTTGATAGTTTTTGAACGATCTAGATGGCAGAAAGCATAGCAGAAACGGTTAGTTACGGAGTGAGGAGTGCGCATGCGCACGAAAGTTCCGCAAATTAGACCCCCCCCCCCCCCCCAAACAAAAACT
This sequence comes from Gadus morhua, assembly GCF_902167405.1. NCBI lineage: Eukaryota > Metazoa > Chordata > Actinopteri > Gadiformes > Gadidae > Gadus > Gadus morhua. The sequence continues at coordinate 11,158,010 of NC_044057.1, forward strand.
CCTTGGATCTGCATGAACCACACAAGTGACCCATTTGGCCGTCAAAAAAGTGAGTCTCAATTAAAAAGTGAGCTGTTTGCATCCCTGCAAAACACAAGACAATGCTGAGCAGACGCAACAAAACCATTTGTTATCTTACCTTTAATATAACCCCATTACAAAAAGAAAATACATAATAGGAAAATTAAGTCAAAAGGGCTTGAGGACAACAACCTTATTCAGGCATTGTGAAAAATACTTTTTCCATTAAACTTGTATCAATGCAGGAATTTCCAAGAACCGATAAATAAGAGAAAAAAAAATTAAAATCTACTGAAAATAGATTTTAGATCTATATCTCAAACACTCAGAAGCTGCTGTCTCCTACACGTCAGCCAATCAGATGTTTTATTGATTAAAGGCAAAACAAAAGAGTGAAAGAGAGAACTGCACTGCATATCAAGAGGAGGAGGAGGGAGCAGGATTTTTGGCAATATGGCAGCCAAGTGGTGAGCAGCGCTGAATGGCCTTGGAGCCAGAGGTCCGTTCAGATGTAGATGGGGTGGTACTGTTGAGGCGTCAGTTTTTTCCTGCAGGTTGGGCAAGTATGCGAGTGGGCCAGCGAGTCCCGGATGCACTGGCTGCAAAAGACATGGCCGCACTTGGTAGAGACCACCAGCCTGCCGGTGTCCACGATCTGAGAGAGAGCGAGCGACAGAGCAAGAGAGAAAAACAGGGGATCAATGCCCAGTTTCTATGTCTAAATACACAAAAGTGGAAAATGTATGATTTCATTTGATAATTTTAAATTTTAAATATATTGACCCATTCATCTCGGTGTCTAATTGGTCTGGCTTAAACAGTATTGTTCTTCATCATTGCAAGTAAGGGTTAGTAAAAGCAAGAAAGGTACTTTATCCGCGACGGGAAAGTCAGACCTATCCCGATTCGGACCATACTTGAATGTACTGCAGGTCAAAAAGGTGAAAATGTCTTTCCTCTCCTCATGCAGAGCCCTACCTCTGTGTACGAGTCCATACACACTGGACAGCTGATGGTCCCTGGAGTCGCCCTGGACACCAAACAGACACGGCAGTTAGAACTGTATAGACTTAAAGATGACATCACCGTACCTTATTGCTCTCAATGTCGTGTTCCTTTCTGAACGCTTTTTCAAGAATATCAACCCCACGATCACTGATAAACACCCCCCGTAGGCCCTACACCTTATGAAACTGGGGGCCATATTGGTTAGTTAGGTGGGGAAACCTAGAATCTTTGGGAACCCATGAAAACTCAATGCATTTTTGTTTTGATCTGAATTCATTTTGCTATCCAGGGTAACATTTGGAACACATTTAAAAAATGTTGTCATAGGGATGGCGAAAATATTACAAATATTCTTGACCGACCACAAAACTCACGGTTCGGATCGTGTCACGGTTTTTGGGTCACGGTCGGATCATTTTCGAATCGACAACAAAAAAGATAACAAGACAAATGTGTCTTTAAATAGAATCTTCAAATGTTTAAAAACGAAATAAAGTGAAAAATTTGGTAACAATCCTGCTTCCTTTAAAGGGGACATATTATGAAAACAGCACTTTTCCTGGGATTTGAGGTCTTGTTGTGGGTAGATGGTGCTCCCACATGCATACAAACTTTGAAATAAGTCTGTACATGATTTTTTGAGTGAGATACGCATTTCTGGAAGCAGCCCGCCTCCAGCTACCAAACGAGCGAGTCAGTTTTGGCGCCCCCTCCTACGTAGGAAGGGGGCACATTTGAATATTACCTCCCCACTTCCCAATCCCTTTCTCTGGCGCCGAGCTCACCCCGCCGGAGCTGCCGCCGAAGGGAAGTCGGGAGGAGGAGACATGGAGTAGAAAGGGATTGTACTCCCGGAGCTGAGCTGCCAGACTGCCGCCGAGCTACCCCAGCCGGAGCTGCTAGTCCGCTGGAGCTGCCACCTAGCTTTGGCGCCAGTTCAGCTCCCGGAGTACACCACTAGAGCTGCTGGACTGTGGCCGGACGGCTTCGACGGCGGCCGGCAGCTCCGGCGCGGGGAGCTCGGAGGCAGTCCGGCAGCTCAGTTCCCGGAGTACAATCCTTTTCTTCTCCATGTCGCGGTTCATGGACTTTAGAGAGTCAATGACAAAGTTCCTTCTCCCCAATTCTTCTCAACCATGGCCGAGATATCGCCCACTACGAGTCTTTACTTGTGGAAGTACCAGAGACATGGGCGTCAGTTTGGTTTGAAATGTGCTGGGGACAGAGACGCATTCGGAAGTGCAATTTTACAAGTGCTGGGTACAATGAGGATGCACTCTTTTTTCTCTCTTAAGTGCCGGTAATGAAAGGTTCTGAAAGACGGCATAACCATGAAGCTAATTACTAAGGAATAAAATGTATACAAATTCTGTCTGGCACGTTTTATGAAGAAAACGTTTCCAAAAAGCATCGGATATATGACCCACTATGTTCTGCTCCATGTATCCAATGTGGACAACGTGACATGATATGGCTAAGCTAACAACATAAACAAGAGGAGCTAGGAAAGGAATTTAACTGCGTGTTTAAGTTCAGAAGGGCCAAAGGTGTGGCTACACACAGCACTACAAAAGTCAAGATTGAAAAAGAAAAAAATATTTGTTGCACAGTTGAACGCTGTATCACATCATGAGCTGGCTGTTCTCAATTCACAACACGCATTCCATCAAAACTAGCCTACATCAGGCATTCTGACCAAAACTCGTGAACTCCCCCCCACAATTATTCCAGAATTCAAGCAAAGCAAGAATGACCAAAAGTCACTTTGTGTCAACAAGAGACTGACTCCACCGACTATCAATTGCAAGTTAAAACAGCCGACCACTTGAGTGCAAAAAACACAAGACCTCGCCACAGCACCAGCAAATCTTAAGCAATAAATATCGCGTCTTACCTTTATTTATGTGGCAGTGGTCTGCAGATGCATCCCGTGGTGTAGCCTACCACATCCATTTAGTTCAACAGGTTATCGTTCTGATACTGCCCATGGTACTAGCAACCTGCTCTGGTGCTTCTTACTAGAGGTCGACCGATATATCGGTCGGCCGATGTATCGGGCCGATATTTGTTATTTTTTAATCTATCGGCATCGGCCGATATCTGTGTTTAGTAGCGCCGATTTATAGTCAGGCATGTCCGCGGGCAGCCCCGTGTTATTGGTACCGGCAGAACGCATGTGAAGGACCCCAACCCAAAACTTGTAATCCTGGGAGATAAGGTAAGGCTTAAATTCTGCTATCTCAAAGTTGTATGGTGGTAACATATTTACTAGGTTATATATGTTACAAGTAAACTATGAAGTGTTGCTTCACTTAGTGAAAGGAAAAAAAAAAAAAAAAAAAACTAAAAGCACTGAACCGTCGAGAGCTGTAACCTAAGGCTACAGCTGATTGAGTTCACAGGCTCACAGTTAACTTGTCCTTGCTGTTAGCTTGAAGGACTTTACTCGAAATCTAGTAGCAGCTTGCTTGCTTACAGTAATATGTTGGCCCAAATGTTATGAGTTCTGCTTAAATTTTCCTGTATTGGAGTCGAAAAATGTCCCTCTGTTCGTGGGGTGGAGGAGGCGGCATTATGTTGCGCTACGTTATGCTACTCCGCCCCTCTCACAGACAGCTCCGTGCTTGGAGACACAGAGCAGCCATGGAGCAGCTCAGAACGGTGTATTGGTCAAAAAAAATTGCAGTCTGCATTATTCCTTCTTTTTAACATGGATAGCAAATAATCCCTAACCCTGGATTTACAATTTCTGCATTTCCTGGGGGAGTTTAGAGTCTACACTCTCCCAAGGCAATGCAGACATCCTCATCTTTTTTTTCATCAAGTATGGTAGCGAAATACAGTTTCTGTCGTGTTTTATTTGCATTTTGTAAATCCATTGATTTCGGTTGGAAGACTCATTGCTCATTAGGTGACCTTGGGTGTCTTGAAAGGCGCCTCTAAATTAAATGCATTATTATTATTATTATTGTTGGTTGCAGTCTTTTCGCTCGTTTCTAGCCCTACTGTTGATACGGAGAACGGAGCGAAAAGACTACAACCAAACAAATATATCCGGTTCCCGTTTCAATGGGATTTCCTGAACGCCAAATAAAACACAACAGAAACTGTATTTCACTATGATACTTGATGTTGTTAATACCAGATTGTCCTTTAAACATGCGCTGATAACGTGAACGCACAATTTTTTTTTTTTTAATCAGCCGATCCGTGGATCACTTGTGTCCCGAACCGTGAGGGTTGATCCGTACGGATCACGGGTAACCCGTGAACCGTTGCACCACTACCGATCACCGAGCCTCATTAACCGGTTGGTTAACCGATCCGATTAAAACGTGCAATTTGAAATAACAGCCATTTCTGCTGTTTCGTAACTCTGCTTATCTCTCTCCCGTTCTGCCTCCGACTCACACACGCACTCTGCCCCTGCCGGCCCTTCCACTGACGTCACTTTTTTTAAATCCTCTATAGCGCGAAACAGGGAGTCCAAATGTCTCCATAGTTTGGAAATGGTTTGGGTACAAGGTGATAGGGTTGAAAATACAGGTTTCATATGAGCGGACACGGGGATAGCACCCGGTCCGTCCGAGTGAGAGGCAGTGGCTCCAACAGCGGCACGACCTTAGTTTGAATTGAAACACGAGGCATGCTTACGGCAAGTTGAACGTGTGTAGAGAGTGGGCTTGAACGCCCACAATGGTCTGAGAAGGCGCGGACCAGGTTGAGACCCTGTGCGGGATTAACCAGGGGCCAATCGGAAGAGGGCAGCGTTAGGAGCTCATTTGAAACATTGCCACGGCTCATTTAAGAAAAGGACAGCTCCGAAGAGACGCCGCTTGTTTAGTTTGGAGGAGACGGTAGTGCTAATAATAATAAATCAGGATCAGGGCTCCAGACTGCGACCAAAATTTGAGAGTGTGCGGCTGAATTCTCCATCTGATCGCGCATGTGCGACCAGTAAATTTTCCCCCCTTTTTTTTTTGTTGTTAAACGTGGAAGGGGCGCGTCAATGAATCCGGAATCTTTAGCAGGCCAATGAGTGTAAGAAGGATAGGGAATGGCTACTGTAAGTGGCTAATGTGTCGAGGGGGAGGGTCCTAGAGATTATCGAGGGCGCGTAAACGTCTGTGCGAAGGAGAAAGATTTCACAACCTGCTACGTGCGTTTACAATGAGCAAGCAAACGATTGACTCGTTCTTCTGACCTTCGGCTAGTGTGCCAGTGCAAGTCAGTCCTTCCTGGGTCTTATTTTACAAACCCCGCACCCGCAATACATCAAACCGTATCCGACCCGTGTTCCGACAGTAGCCCGACCAGACCCGCTATAAATTATTATTGACACCCGACCCGCACCCGATGGAAAATTAAAAACATTTCATGGGAATTACACTTTCTGGTGTTTGGCTTGGTGCTTTAGATTGTTGTGCACATCATCCACTGTTGACGGTTTGAGTTGACTCCTCTGCTCCTGATCACATAATATCCAGCACCGGTGAAGTCTCGCTCACAATTGCAAAACCCACGCCCGACCCACGCTGTTCAGTCGTCCGACCCGACTCGTTTCATCCAAATTGTGCGGGTCACCCGAACCATTGCAGGACTCTGCTTCGGGTGCCATAAAGGGCTTTTCACACGGGAGGCGTTTGACGGGCCTGATAATGCATTCTCAATGGAGAGGCGAGCGGGCAGAGAGGAGGCTCAGCGTCCTGTCAAGCGGCACGACAAGCGGGCGCACTCCCGTGAAACTATCGCTTCCGTACTTGTCGAACGCGTGCATGCGCAAACCTGGAAACCGTTGGGATAGATGAGAATCACAATAAAATGTGACACTGAATTTGAAACGGCACATTGTAATTTCTGCATCTATTATCAAAATAGTTATTAGTAATACAGTGAAAAAGTAGAGATGTGAAATTTGGTTGGCATGTTGATTAACGATGTGTGCCCCTAAAATTTCTGGTTGCGGCCCTAAAATTTTCAGTTAGGGGCCACAGTGCTCCTAGTGAAAAAAATAAGTCTGGAGCCCTGAAGATGATGATTATTATTACCTTATCTGTTACCATTGAATATCCTGAAATGTAGTAATTTCCAAATCCAAGCCCATAAATTGATTGTGAGGGATAATGTTTTTCACTTCACACAAAAAGGAAGGAGATGGCTAACTGTAGTCTTATAGCGTTTAGTCTAATGTCCATAATCATTTAGAGATCATATTCTCTGCTGCTCGCATGCAGGGAATAATTAAGACTTGAGAAATTAAACAGTGGGCTAGAGACGTGGTGTCCGTCCAACTTCCAATAAGTCACCTCATCTGATCATCTTTTTGTGTGAAGTGAAACCAACACACACTCAACAGTCCACATTGACCACAACAATTTTTTTAACCGACAAGCTACAAGATTGATCGGTTAACGTTAATACGGTCAACCATCGGTCAAACGGTCATCGGTTAACATCCCTAATTTGTCATCTTTCATCCAAGATTTACATAACCTATCCCACTCAACAATATGGCTGCTAGGTGAATGAGGTCCATCCCATCTAGTTCCCTCAGGGGATGAAGCTGTGCCCTGACACAGGAGATGGGGCCCTTGCTACCTGGCTTGACTGCTGGCCTGCAACGTGGACAGCAGATCCGCATTGAGCAGGGTCCGCGCATCCTCCTCCTCCTCGTCACTGCTGACCACGTAGCTCTCTGCAGTTCCCTCTGTGCCCTCAGGACCTTGGAGGGAGACAGATGGATGTGTTAGGAAAGGCAAAGGAGGGGTGGATAAATGCGTGTAGTTATTGAAGGACACACAAACCGCGTGCACACACAAAGGCACACATAAAGACAGAGAGGAGGAATAGAGTGAGGGATAAATGCATATTTAAAATATATATATATTAAAAATACTTATGGCACCTATTCATAGTGTGCTATACGACTTTGTAATTGGCAGTTCATTTTCCTATTTACAGTTAGCCTTTCATAAATAAATGTCGCACCTTCATCCAACAGCTGGTATCCATTTCAGAAACAGGAAAACATGGAAAAGCAAACACATTTAGTCAAACAGAAGAATAGCAATGCTGCTTTGCAACAAATTAATTCCCAATCCTGTGTTTCCATTTATAGGCACATTGAGATGACAGCACACTATTCTAGTGCACATGGATAAGAAGTAATTTATGACCTGAGATTCTACAGTGGTCCAAAGACATTTTACTCACCACAACCGAGTCGTTGTTGGTGAGATCGACTACGGCCGCCGGCTCGGTTCCTTCACACGTAAGATCTACTACGTCCTCTTCCCCTGGAGGGCGCCACACACACACACAATTAAAGTGTATTCAATAGAAACCAGGTGTTCAGCCACAAAAATGTACCCACCGGCTAACATGTGTTCCAATACGTTGATGGTTTCTGTGATTGTGAAAGGCAGAACAGGCAACAGGCTTGAAGAGCTAGTACTAGAATCGCTGCTGATGGTATCTCCGCTGGAGTTTGAGTCTCTACTGGTGTTCGGGTTGCAGCTAGCAGACCTGGTGTTGGCGGTTCTGCTGTTCTTTGCGCTGCATCCAGAGCACTGTGGGCATGTTGCCTTTCTTCTCTTTGGAATCTGAAAGCAAAACGATACCGTTAGCTTGTTGTTTTTTTAACTTATGTATGACCTGTGGTGTGCCGCTGGTACATCTGCTCCCCATAGCAGGTCTACTATTATATGCATGCCGTTGATACAGCTTACTGGTGATACAAATGTCTGAACATATAAAGAATCAGCATCTGGAGTCTTGAAAGGGAATTGTATTTAATGTACAACTATGCCAACATAACAGTTCATATACCAAATACCAGAACAGGAGAGAAGCATGTCACAAGCCCAAAAATGAGCTTGTCGTTTATTTGAAAGTTTGCACAAGACAAAGATTAATACTTAAGTGAAGAGCATTGCAGAGTTGGTGTTGGAACAGACAAAAAGTAAGCATCCCCAAACCATACAGGGATGTGTGAAAGCGACCCCATTTTAACTAGATGGCTGAAAACCTGTTGCAGGCTTTGGAAGAAAAGCCTCATGTCTCCAACACACAGGTGGCTGAGAACCCCATTTTAAAATAATCCTGCCATGTCTAACAAAACACCATAAGAAAAATAAATGTCTGGCCCGATGCAAAGGTCAACAGAAACCCTGTCCATCTGGTGGATGATAGAAAGCATCAGAACCAAATTTTGGGTCGGGACCTTGTACTGGGTCACGGCTCATGTGGTACCAGGTCTCAAAGAAAGAATAAATAACTTTGAGTCTTATAGTAATAGTTTAATTAGTCTTATTTTGTTTTGGTGCCGGCTTGAAAAGTAACTCTTCTTTCAAATCCTGATTAAGCAAGCTTGTTCAGAAAAGGGGCATTGGTTTAATTGATCCTAAAAATAGAACGGGCATTGACATCGGCTGCATGGTAACTAACCAATCATATGCCTGCCACAACACATCTCTACTTCCGCACGCCCACTACGCGATGCATGAGCATTTCTTCAGCTTTATTAGACTTTTAAGTGAAAAGGCTATACATAAAGTAAACAATACGACCTAATTTGATCCTGCAGTGTTGTTACACTGCAATTGCTTATGGATCATTACAAATAATGATGCAAGATTATCATCTTAAAATGGAAGATATGCTGTGTCTCTAGCATCACACAAAAAGTATAAACCGTACGTTTTCTTGAAGAGAATTCTTTTTTTCTGTCGCCCTCTCTCTTAACCCTCTCGTTTTTTTTTGATGAGGGCACAACCAAGATTCAGATCTGTTTTTGGAAATTGGTGCAGATCTTTTCAGAACAGGGGTCTATCGTCGGAGAGGGAGTGATCACATAAAAGTAAGACTTCCCAGGGACAGCTACGCCCGTGTGCTAGTGAGACGTGCAAATAGATTCTTTACCATTGCAAGGATTAGGTTCACGAATCGTGCAGGCCTATGTCAGTGTGATGCCCTTTGCCATTATTTTCACTGACCAGTGGCCAGATTGGCTCTGTCTCTCTGGATCTACACCCACTTTTTGGAGTGGGCTCTGCCCAAGTTTACTGACAGTCATCAATATCTTCTGAGCATAAAGGTGGCGATTGCTTCACTCAAGAGTAATATGTGCAAGACCTACAAAGATGACCCGCTGACCTTAATGAATAGGGACTGTTCTCTACTAATTAAATCAGATCGATATCAATGAAAGTCTTACACCATGCAACACAAGTACCTAAAAGGTGATGCAGAAGACAAAATTACACCAGCAACCCTGAAACATTTTCATGTGAGCTATTGGTATATTGAATTGGAAACATTTAGCCTTTATGTAGGCTAGACCAAGGCCTAACTCATTTAAAGACATTAAGGCTATGAATATTGAGGCTTGAAGAGGCTATGTGAAACCTGAGATAAGGTTAACTTATCAATTCAGACTACAAATCATGTTCTTATAATATCATTTATGCCCATTCTATAACCCTTCTTTTGGTTATGACGTGTTCGATAATTTCTCAAAATACGATAATATTGGCCTTACCAAACCAGTTCGCCCGATTCTTATAACAATATAACACGACTAAAACAATGGAAGGCTGGCTCCGGGACATCTTAAATCTAAACTATTTATCACATCGAAGAAGCTTTGACAAGTTGACGTCGAAATACCGTTAATAAGTTCACACCCAAAAAGGTTAAACAGTTTAATGATAAACCCAAAGAGCTCAAACCAGTGTACACCTACAGGTCTGCTCATGATTCCCGAAGCGTCCACATCCATTCCTCAGAATCCTCAGCCGCCAAATTCACTCTGGTTTGTGCAAGGGAGACTGGGTACATAACCGATACATAACATGGAAGGAAAGCAAAAACGATACAATCAGCAGTGACTTTCACTTCTAAGTTACTCCTCTTCGTCAATGGTTCTTTGTTATCATTAGCTTTGCCAAGTGCAGCGTTAGCCGGCTAATGAAACTAGCAAACCATCAGAAACGTCACATTACACTATTAGGCGATACATGACTAAAACTTACAGGTGCAAGTATTGTTGTGGCCTCTATATGCATGACATAGACCATAGTGCCGTGTGTAAATAGCATGCATTAGATATTTTACCTGCTGGTAGTCAGTCTGTTGTTAGTCCACTGCTAGCTGTAGTCGCTTAGTTTCTCTTTTGTTTTTAGTAAGCAATCACGTATTAGTTATTCACACTAGGTTTACGAGGCATAATTTAGAATGTGGTAAACTGCTCTCAGGTAACAACGAGAATGTTCTATAAAACACGTCAAAAGCAGCTTATTCTCACAAACCTCGACAAGTTACATGTGAGTTCTGCGCACGGGTTCTGCGCATGGTTAGCGGCAGTCGAAATGGCCTCTACTGCTATATATGCCATCTAGTGGGTGTATATAGAAAAGACCCTTGAATCCATGGACCTATTAAAGAAGCTTGAATCTCTCCCCTTTTCATTCTGTGCTCTGATAGGTCTTGTCTCAGTGTTGTTTTTCGTAATATGTAGGTGGGTCTTTTGACTAATAAGTAGGTTGAAAATGTTAAATGCGCCATATATTGGACAAAACGATTTGGTGTTGCAAACTTGTATTTTCAGAAAGGAGGCATAGAAAAAATCGGCTATGAAGTAAAATCTAAATTTATTTATAAAGCTGATATTCACATTTCTAGACGTTGATAAGAAAAGCAACACAACTATTATTGTTTTTTAAATGAATAATTCATATTGGTTTCAGCTCAATACTGTTACATTAGGCCTATCCTTTATATCAGGGTTTCCTCAATTTGTTTATATACCATTTTTAGATTGGTTTATTTATATCGCTGTCAGTTTAACGCGTTATTAACGGTGTTAACGTTGAGGGATATACATACGGGTCCCTCGATTCATGGGACCCAGAAGTACCGTAGATATCTCCGTTCACTCCAATACAAGTGGGGTACAGGAATGTGTCTCCGCAAAAAATGTCTGGATATCAATCAAAGGCTCATAATTATTTTCATGTCCTAAAAAAATGTAAGTTATTTATTTTCAAAACGCCACCTCAAGCGTTTTATTAGCCGTTCTCTAATTATTCTTTGCTGGAGAAGGAGGTGTGCAGCTGAAAGGAGTCGTAGTGAAACAAATGTTGTTTCGACCTGGCATCCGAGAGGGCCTAGATCAGTGCTCCGTTACGCGTCCGATGTTTAGACTGGTTCAGCTGCTGCTCAATAACTCTCACGGTCCTCTTGCGATCATGTCATGGTCTGTCGGTTTCCTTGTCTTGTTTTGGTGTGTCTGTTTTACTTTGGTATCGGTCTTGTTTCTCCACATGTCAGGTCTCTCCTGTTTGATTACTGCTCCCTCCCCTAATGTGTTTCAGCTGTTATTCGTTGCGTGCCCTGTGTGTGTTGTGTATTTAAGCCCTTGTCTTTCCTTTGTTCCTTGTCCGATCATTTTAGTTCGTGGTGAGTTGTGTCCTGTGTGTTACCTGTGTTACCTGTGATGCCTGTGATGCCTGTGATGCCTGTGATGCCTGTGATGCCGGTGTTCACTGTGTTACCCGCGTCACCCGTGTTCCTTGCCTTTTGAGTTAATAAATTATCCTTACCCGAACTGTCCTACCTGCCTGCCTGACACCCGCTAACCGTGACAGATCATTGTGTTTCACCATATATTGATCGATGTATTCAAAAGATCCAAAGACAAAGAACGGGTGCATTACGGTATCATTTTATATTGTTAATAGTCTAACATTTCAGCGTTGGTATTTAATTTTTCATTAGGTTGTTTAGCTACCTATGACAGTTAACAATGTTGGTGTATTACAATTATTTATGTGTGTAGGCCACTCCAACTTCGTTGCTGGTTGAAATGTAACCATTTATTTGTACATATGTTATTGATTGCATTTTTCGTAAATAGTTAGTTGGAAGGAATCTGTTTCTAAGCAGTGTGACACTTGGAGCTTGCATGACGGAGCACAAGTTGGCACAAACAAAGCACTCAAAACTGCAAAAATAATTGTAATTGTTCAATTGTAGACATTGGAGCTTGCATAACGGAACACAAGTCATAGTTTAATAGTGGATTTCTTTTTGAACAGCACATCCGATCAATGACCTCTGTAATTTTTGTACATTTAAATGTATGCCCATCACTAACTGAGTTTAGCTTTATCTATTACTTTTATTTCCTTCCCTTTTCTTAATGTTACGTGTGTTTCGTTTTTAAGATAAAACAAGAGAAACCCAAACATATCTTATGGTCTCGTATTTATGCAAATGTTTCATGTATTTATGTTTTTTTACATGTTGTGACTGTCTTGAGTTTGATGTGGGGTCTATGGTCTCGTAGTTATGTACATGTCTTTCCCATGTTCCCACTCTTGGCCTGCACCTTGACGTGGTGAGTGGGCTTTAAACTAAGACTTAGTTTTATTTTTTTGTTTGTTATTGATTGTCAGTCTATCTTATTAATGATACAAGGCCTTAACTAAACCCCTTCTCTTCTGTTTGCAGAAACTGGAAACCTCAGAGTATATTTTATCTTAAGTTAAATCTTTGTTTCCTCATCAGATCCCAGTCCATCATGCTCCCCTACTTGTCTGCCGTGCCACCATCATGCCTCATGCATCACTTCTCAGCGCCCTGCCCAGCTGCATCTTATTCCGTTATTCCAACTCTTTCCAGCTCTTTCCCATAAGTGACAAACACGCCTCACCCAAGTGTTTTTAATCTTTTATTAATTATGCATGTAAGGTGTGCTTAAGTGGCCTGAAAGGTGCCAATCAATAAAATGCTTATTAATATAACATTATGGCTCCATCAAAAGCAAAGTACACCTGCCATTTACAGTTATCATTTATACTATCCTAGACATCTTTAATCTCATTTACATAGGCCTACAGTAGGCCTGATTTCCTCTGAATGTTTAAATAAAAAAATTCCCTGTCCATGTCAGATTCCTGTCGATCATACTCCTGTTGTCTTCCTGCACACCTGACTGCCTCCTCCCTCGATTGCGGCCACAGCCCTCTCCCTGTACAATATTTCATGTTAAATACATTTCAGGATCAAGTATTAGATTCAGTTTCAGTATTACTTGTTTTTGAAACCTGACGTGGGGCTGGTCTGGCACCGCCACCATCATGTCTTATTTATTGCACCCACACATAATAGGTCGGTCCATGATACCATGTGGGGTCATTTCAGACTCCTTTGCTTCCTAACACCTTGTGAGTTCCCTGGGTACACCAGCTGATGGGTCTGTGTATATATTGGGCAGTTGATTCTCGTTTCAGAAACCGAAATATATTAAAAAACGAGTGGTAATTATTATTTCTGTTTTAACATTCAAAAAGGTATATACAAGGTGCTTTTCTTATAAAGTCAAAAAGGGGCAAACTAATCTAAAATAATAATTGTTAAACATATAGAGAATCATCGGGGGATTACTTCCATGGTCGGTAAACAATGCGAATGCTATCGCTCAGGGCCCCGTTTCCCGAAAGCATCTTTACTGTCCGTCCACACCAGAAGCGAATTGAGCGACCAAATCGCCGGAAGTCATTCACTTTCTATGGGCAAGAGCGACCAAAGCGACCAAAGCGACCAACGCTACCAGCGGCCAAAGTTGAGCGACCAGAGCGTCAAAAAGAAGTTGAAAACTTTTTAACTTTATGCAAATGACTATTATTCGCTTCAGCGACCAAACACTGACAGCCAATCGGAATGTAGACGCTCTTCGCTTGCGTGGATCCCAGGGAACATCGGCAGGCACTTTGGTTCCTACCTACCTTTATTCACTCACTGAACAAAATGTCGGCTGAAGTATTAATCGCGGCTGTAACTGGGCACCCGGTGTTGTACGACCCAACCCTTTTTCAGTTCAGAGATCGAAACGCCATAGTGGTTTGGATATCAAGTGATGATAAGCGGGAGTATTTATAGGCTACATCTAGAACGTTCGTATTTAAGCGGGAATCATTATAATTTGCTCTCCATGCCACCAATCTAACCAACCAATCGCGTGTAGCATGCTTTAAACAAAACCAAAAAAGTTTTTGAAATCGTCACATAAACAAACTAATCGACAAGACGAGGCTCACACCTCAGGCTCCGTGAATAGTGGGGAATAGAGGGATAAAAGACAAGAGATATATCCCTTGTCATTTATCCCTCTATTCCCCACTATTCACGGAGCCTGAGGTGAATAATTTTTAATTAAATAGTCTAGATAGATAGTCAAGTCTTTATTAATACCAAACGACACAAATCGTCGGGAATCCATTTAGGTGGTTCGTCCCACACAGGACATAGCCTACAAGACCACACAGAACAAGTCTGACTGGACATACACACAATACATCACATTAAAACTAGACACGCGTTGATAGATAGATAGACAGAAAGGCCTAGATAGATAGATATGTTCCATTATTTGCCTTGCGGAGCCAACCAGTCCTGTGCACGTATGCAAATTAGCCATGTGCGCTAATGTCTATTTGTTTTGAATGCGACGAATGAGTGCAGATCATGATTTGCAGATCCAGATCAGTGAAACATATTTTAACTACTACAGCACGCAGGGTTTTTTGTTCTCGGTTGTAATTAGCCTACATTTTAGGATTTTTTGTATATTGGGGGGAATCACTGTCCTACTTGTTGTCGAAGCACTTTATCGAACAAGCAAAACCGTCTCGGCAATATGGCCAAGGTGTATGGGAGAGTTCACTATTTGATATGGCTGTCTGTAGGGCCTACTAAACGCATACGGCTCCTTTAAATGAGTCTGCATAATTGAATTGTACGTCATGAGCGACTTGAGCGACCAAAGCGAACAGAAAAATTCGCAGCGAAACTTTGTGAGCGACCAAAGCGTCTTTGACGCTATGGTCGCTCCTGGTGTGGACGGACAGTTAGCCTAACTGTCCGTCCACACCAGAAGCGAATTGAGCGACCAAATCGCCGGAAGTCATTCACTTTCTATGGGCAAGAGCGACCAAAGCGACCAACGCTACCAGCGGCCAAAGTTGAGCGACCAGAGCGTCAAAAAGAAGTTGAAAACTTTTTAACTTTATGCAAATTACTATTATTCGCTTCAGCGACCAAACACTGACAGCCAATCGGAATGTAGACGCTCTTCGCTTGCGTGGATCCCAGGGAACATCGGCAGGCACTTTGGTTCCTACCTACCTTTATTCACTCACTGAACAAAATGTCGGCTGAAGTATTAATCGCGGCTGTAACTGGGCACCCGGTGTTGTACGAACCCACCCTTTTTCAGTTCAGAGATCGAAACGCCATAGTGGTTTGGATATCAAGTGATGATAAGCGGGAGTATTTATAGGCTATATCTAGAACGTTCGTATTTAAGCGGGAATCATTATAATTTGCTCTACATGCCACCAATCTAACCAACCAATCGCGTGTAGCATGCTTTAAACAAAACCAAAAAAGTTTTTGAAATCGTCACATAAACAAACTAATCGACAAGACGAGGCTCACACCTCAGGCTCCGTGAATAGTGGGGAATAGAGGGATAAAAGACAAGAGATTTATCCCTTGTCATTTATCCCTCTATTCCCCACTATTCACGGAGCCTGAGGTGAATAATTTTTAATTAAATAGTCTAGATAGATAGATAGTCAAGTCTTTATTAATACCAAACGACACAAATCGTCGGGAATCCATTTCGGTGGTTCGTCCCACACAGGACAGTAGCCTACAAGACCACACAGAACAAGTCTGACTGGACATACACACAATACATCACATTAAAACTAGACACGCGTTGATAGATAGATAGACAGAAAGGCCTAGATAGATAGATATGTTCCATTATTTGCCTTGCGGAGCCAACCAGTCCTGTGCACGTATGCAAATTAGCCATGTGCGCTAATGTCTATTTGTTTTGAATGCGACGAATGAGTGCAGATCATGATTTGCAGATCCAGATCAGTGAAACATATTTTAACTACTACAGCACGCAGGGTTTTTTGTTCTCGGTTGTAATTAGCCTACATTTTAGGATTTTTTTTATATTGGGGGGAATCACTGTCCTACTTGTTGTCGAAGCACTTTATCGAACAAGCAAAACCGTCTCGGCAATATGGCCAAGGTGTATGGGAGAGTTCACTATTTGATATGGCTGTCTGTAGGGCCTACTAAACGCATACGGCTCCTTTAAATGTGTCTGCATAATTGAATTGTACGCCATGAGCGACTTGAGCGACCAAAGCGAACAGAAAAATTCGCAGCGAAACTTTGTGAGCGACCAAAGCGTCTTTGACGCTATGGTCGCTCCTGGTGTGGACGTACAGTTAGCCTACTATAGCCTCCGTGGCGTAGCCAGCGGACATTCCTAGTATTGGATGCGTTTTATTATAACACATTGGTAATGGTGTATCACGTGCGTCTGAGCCTAATGTGGGCCATTATGTTCTTAGTTTGAGAGAGACAGTCCAGGATGTGTTTGAGCAGGCAGGGCACTTAAAATGTGTGAGAGAAAGTGGGGGGGATTTGTGCAGACTGACATAGGCTACTCATAAAACGTAGCATTAAATAATGTAAAAAAAAAAATAAAAAAAAAAAATATTATATTTGTTTATAAAAAACAAGCAAAGGAGCAGGCAAAAGGCTGGGATATGGTGGGGATTGGTCACGTTGAAGGGAATGTTTAGTGACATGTGGGTGGAGGGGGTTAAAAAAAAGTCTCAATCACTCTTCGACGTTAGTGGTGGATTCAATGATTCGTTTCCGTGACCCAGTTCGCGTGATTCAGTTCGCCACGAGGAGTCGTTCGCGAATCGTTCCTTCAGTCGAGTTTCCGGTAGCACTAACTCCCCTGAGTATGACTGACTCAGCTGAGAACCGTGCAATGGGGTCCATTCCATGATGCGATTTACCGCTACCGGAAACCATTCTGAACGAACATACGATTCGTGGAGGAGTCGTTCGCGATTCAGCCTAGTTTCCGGTAACGGTGAATCGCATCATGGAATGCACGCCATTGTACGGTTCTCAGCTGAGTCAGTCAGACTCAGGGGAGTTAGTGCTACCGGAAACTCGTTTGTTCGTTCAGTCGAGTTTCCAGTGAATCGAATGGTGAACGAGACGACCGAACGAACGAGGGAGACGAACCGGTTCAGTTCGTTCGTCCTAAAGACTCGGTCATTCGAACCGGTTCGCGAACGAACGAGCCAACACTATTCGACGTGCATGAAAACCAGCCGCATAGTTATGAGGGAGCGCGTCCTCACACCGATCTTCCTCGTCGTCATCGTCCTCAATGTCCTCCGGTTCAACCAAAGCTACCCAGGGGCGATTCTAGGGAGTGTGGGGGCCCTAGGCAGAGGATTGTTGACGGGGGGGGGGGGGGGGGGGGGGGGTAAGGAGCGATTGTTGACGGGGACGGGGGGGGGTATGGAGCGATTGTTGACGGGGACGGGAGCGATTATTTATTTTTTTGGCTCTTGGGGGCCCCCTAGTAGTGGCCCGGGGCCCCAAGCAATTGCCTGGTATGCCTAATGGGATGCAGCGCCTCTGAAGCTACCCCAGCCTTAGCTGCAATGTTGTGCAACATAGCCGTCACACATATCACAGCGCATGACTTGGCCGGCGAAAACTGGAGCCCTCCGCTGGACTTGTGAAGGCATCTAAAGCGCAACTTCCACCTCCCGATCGTGCGCTCAGGATTAGGACTGCTATATATGTCGGCCTAGGCTTAATCAATTGTGTTTTAATATCTTTAGCATTCATATTATTGCAATCTATTCTTTTCGTAGGCTACTCTGCGGTTGGCCTTGATGGGGAGATATTTTAACCCTTTTTAACCCCATTTTCCTCCGACATTCCTGCGTCTCCCCCTGCGTCATAGCCCGTTTCAGCACCATGTCAGTGGACAGGTACAATCCTAAAATCGTCTTGAGTGCAGCGAATGCGCGTTCACGTTAAGAGGAGTTTCGGGAAACGCTCCAAAGAAATTACCGATGGTTCGAAAGCTCCCTCTTTCGAACCATCTTACGAGCGAAGATCCATCGATATCGGGAAACGGGGCCCAGTCTACCAGCCCTTAACCAGTGGACTGAAGTAAACGTTGCTCTTCTATCCGTCACACATCTAGGTGGACATGCCCACCTGTGATGTCACAATGCTGCACATTTTGAAAACGGCTTGTAATGGCTAATCACACTCACACCTGGTGGTATGATAGGTCCCCTTTAAACAAACAAGGTACTCGCGGTCTCTAAGGCCTCCGTGGGCCTCTAGCTGCTCGCGGACCCGAGCGCTTCCTCCTTCCTCGCTCCCCTCCCTGGTCTTCCCAAATGTCAGTCCTTTTATAGTGGCTCCTCAGCTTTCGGCCAGGTGTCCCCCAATCAAGCTGATTGGGGTTCGGTCGGTGCTCTCCGTCGCAGGCTGGTGGGTGACGGCCATCCAGGACCAACCCTCGGGCTGGTCCGGGCCGAGGTTTACGGGGCGGGATGCCACACTCCTCCACCCTTTGTCCAAGCCCCGGGTAGACAGGGGACCCGCCCAGGCCGGTATCTCGTTGGCATGGCTAGGCATTGGCTGTGTCGTCTCCGGCTGCGTCGTCTCCGGCTGCTTCGTCTCCCGCTGCTTCGTCTCCCGCTGCTTTGGCGGTGGCTGCGTCGGCGGCGGCTGCATCTCCTGCCGCGGCGGCGACCGCATCTCTCCTGCCCCGGGACTCTCTCGTGCCGGGTCCCAAAGCCGGCGAAATATCGGGCAATCCTTCCCAATCAGGAGCGGCACCGGGAGGTTGGGTACAATCCCCGCCCGAGCCGTGAACACCCCGTGCGGGGTCCGGATGACCACGTGGCATGTCTCGTAGGTCCGGGTCCCCCCGTGCACGCAGGCCACCTCCATGGGCTCCCCCGCCTTCCCACCCACCTAGACGGGGCGAAGGAGGGTAACCACGCTGCCCCTGACCAGAAGGGCCTGCGTGTCTCTGCTCATCACCCGCGCCGGTACGGTCGGGCTCTCGGACGTCCCCTGCGCCCAGCAGGTCACCAGCATGCAGGGCTGACCCGTCCCAACGTCCGCGTAGGCCAGCGGCGCCGTCCCGTCCTGGTCTCGCGCCGCGGCCTCGTCACCCGCTGCGGTGCCGGCGGCAGCGGCGTCCCTTGCGGCGGCGTCTCTTGCGGCGGCGGCGGAGGTCCCGTCCGGGTTCTGCGTTCCGAACTCGTGGGCTACTATACCAGGGGGTTGTAGCGGATCAGCGTGTGCCTGCATTCTCCACCATATGTGGCAACCCGGTCCTTGTTGTTGCCGGGTTCCAGGTACAAACGACGCTTGGCAGTGAGGGTTAAAGCTGATCACGTCATTTATTGCAGACAGCTTAAACAAACAAGGTACTCATGGTCTCATAGGCCTCCGTGGGCCTCTAGCTGCTCGCGGACCCGAGCGCTTCCTCCTTCCTCGCTCCCCTCCCTGGTCTTCCCAAATGTCAGTCCTTTTATAGTGGCTCCTCGGCTTTCGGCCAGGCGTCCCCCAATCAAGCTGATTGGGGTTCGGTCGGTGCTCTCCGTCGCCGGCTGGTGGGTGACGGTGGTAACGGCCATCCAGGACCAACCCCCGCCGGAGATACTGACCTTAAAGTGAAGGTGTTTTAATCAGTGGTGTATAAAGTACTCAAAAGCCATACTTAATTCTCGTTTCAGAAAAAAAAGTACAGATACCTTACTGGAAAATTACTTAAAGGTTGTATAGGTGATTTGCTTTTTTGGCCATTTTTGCAAAATTACTTGAAATCCTTATCATAACCCGCTTACAGCCACTGAGTTAGAAGTACTGACATGAAAATTAAACAAGTCAATCATCTGTGGAACGGGCAGGGCTCGAAAAACTCCAGCCAATCATTTCCATTGCCACCGAGTTGCATTGGACAGTAAGTACGTCAATCAAACGGTCGTACTGCACTCCCCCTCCCCCGCGCCCCGCGCGCGACCCCTTCGTGCAGTACTCGTGACCCAGAGCTCGTGACCCAGAGCAAGCTCCTGTTTGTTGTTATCCTGCGGTAGCTACTGGAACTAGTTAATCCACATTTGGACCTAGCAGTAGAAGACAATTTCCATGGCAGACAAGACGCCACCATCCCCACCACCACCACCACCACCAGCAAAGAGAAGGAAAACTCTTTTTCAGAGAGTAATTGATAATAAAAACGCTGAAAGAGAAAAACTGAAATCAAGAATAATCCTAGGCGCTGCTTTCGAACGTTGGCGGCAACTGAAGGACGAGAAGGGTCTAAAAACCGATGCTTGTGTGGCGGTTGACCTAGTTTCAAAGTTTATACCGTTTATACTCGGTAATACCGGTGTGGAGACGAGTGTATTACTCGGTGTGAAAATGTCCACACCGCGGCAACCCTAGTGAAAACCAGGACTTCCAATACAATTATATGAAACAAACATACATTTTCTAAAAATAGTAATGATTTATGTGACCGTTTAATGTTTATAACATCTGGTCCAACCATTGCAGCGAGAACGTATTCTCAGCAGGGGGTGCTGGGAAAAAAAAAACTCAGCCTGCACTAGACTCGCAACTCGTTACATTGATAAAAAAAGATGTATAGCAGCGCAGCTCAATTACACCAGTGCATGCGCGGACAGTTGAAAATCGATCGTTCACATCCAGCTGCTCACAGAACAAGTTTAGCGCACCACCGCTACCCTCACACTTTTTCATATAACCTTTTTTCAGCACTAGGTCATATGAGCATTAAATAAATGCTGCGTCTCAAAATGCCTTGGACAGCAGCGAGGATGACTCGCTTTGCCACGGGCCGAAACAGTTCGGAGCGACCACAGCCAGAGCGAACACAGCGGGGCAGAGGAGTGTCAGGAATAGTCTTTGGTGTACACATCAGTACGGCCTATTTGCACTACTGTTTAGTGGCAATGCAGTGTTTTATTCGATGCCTTTTTATTTTCGTATATTATTTCAATGAATACAATTTATTTATTCATAAAAAACGGATCTGGTCTTCAAATCTTTTTTCCAAATATAGGTCGTCTTACAATGGGGTTTGTGTTTATATTCGGACCAATACGGTACAGCGGGCGCTCACATGACGTTAAGCATTTCCTGGTGCATAATGTGACGCTTCAGAACCTAAAATCCCGTATCTCCCCGTTGACACGACAACACATAACCGGCGTTTTCAGAAATCTCCACTTTGGCCGGACTTTTTAGAAATGATCGTTTTCTGTGATAAGACAGGGCCTCGGACAGGGGGTGTTGCAGCACCCCCAGCACTCCTACTTCCCGCGGTACTGGGTGCAACTTACAGCTGAATGTAGTGCCATGTTGTTAAACGAAAACCTACGCTAGCCTGGCTCGCTCTCGCGCATCTCTGTTCGCGCTCGTGCATGATTGCGCGTCCAGGTACTTGGAATGGGTGGAGTCAGAGTCAGCGTTGAAGGAGAGGGGGTAGGACCATTTGAGTTGTGTATTTTCAAAATCTGCTGGCGTTTCGAAAATCACCTACCCAACCTTTAAGTAAAAGTAAAAGTCACCTTTTAGAATAGTACTTAAGTAAAAGTATTAAAGTATCTGATCTTTACTGTACTTAAGTATCAAAAGTACTTTTCTGATATTAAATGTACTTAAGTACTGAAAGTAAAAGTACAAGTAACTGCTGTTAATAAAAAAGCAAAGGGTCATAATTTTGAGAATAAGTAAGGAATAATCACAGAGAGGCCGGGCAATAAACAGTTTGATATGCCCGGCTCGTGGACGGCTTACCGCCCGAGACGAAGTCGAGGTCGGTAACCTTCCGCGAGCCGGGCATATCAAACTGTTTATTGCCCTGCCTTGAGGTGATTATTCCGTTTATCCTACTTCGCGCCAATACGCACATATACAGCGTATTGAAGTGTATAAGATAGTGTTGTAATACTGCGTGTACAAACCAGCCTGATACAAATAGTAGAATTTTGATAGCCCTAGTAAAAGTATCCGTTTTCTTCGCAAAATGTAGCGAAGTAAAAGTACAGAGAAATATAAGTAGTTAAGTAAAGTACAAATATCCAAAAAAACTACTTAAGTACAGTAACGAAGTATTTCTACTTCGCTACTATACAACACTGGTTTTAATACACTGAACAGTCGGATAAAGTCGCTCTTTAATAATTCCGACTGCCGTTTGCCAACTTCATTTGTCCCGACGTGTAATAAGAGAGTCAGTCGATGGGAAGGACATCGCAACTTCCTGGATTTTGTCAGTGATGTCTACCACAGTGGCACCAGGAAAAACCATAGTACGGGCATTGAAGATTGAGTCGTTTCTGATAATCGAGTCACCCAGGATGATTGTCGACGGTGGAGACGGGGTCAGCTGAGGTGATACAGGGCGAGGGCCTCTGTGTTGCTGTTGCACTGATCCTCCCCGCCAGCCCCGAGGCACATGGGATGGTTGGCCGGTGTGCGGCTACAGGGGCAGCGGCAGACGGCTCCACTGGAGATGTGAAGCCAGGTTTCTGGAGGCGGATCGCAGCAGCAGGGAGGCTTTCCGGTCGCCTTCTCACGGCATTCCTCAGGAGCTGACGGCGAGCATGCATACATACATACATACCAGGGATGCAAACAGGTGAAGGGTCAAAAAAGTGAGTACATCGCGGCGACTTGCCGATCCCACATGAGACCATGGAAGGGGCGCAATGATGAAAAGGGCCAAAGATTTCTACTCCATTCTTTATTGAATTGTAAACATATTGGCAATAGCTAGAGTAACGGATTAATACAACAAACAAAACAACATTTTCATTGTCATTTTGACAGAATTACTTCTTTTTTTTTGCCACCAGGATCTCGAGTGCCCGACGCCTTTGTTTGGCCGCATGCTTCATTCTTGCCCTCTTTTCGGCTTCGAGTGCAACCCTTTTACTGTCCTCTGCAGTTTGTGCTTTCTCGTACCCATATTCTTTAGCCCTCTCCATTGCTGAAATCCGGTTCTTTTGGCGTCTAGCCGCATCCCTTGCCCCAGCAGACTTGATGTTTTGACACAGCCTTTGATCCAATTTCCCATATTTTGGATCGTCCCTCTTAAAAATTTGAGTGGCGGACATGTTGCCTGATTTTAGTGTGTATTTAACAGTTTGGAATGCATTAAATGTAGGGATAGCCATGTTGCTGCTCTTTGGGTCAATAATGTCCCCCATAAGGTTGAAGGAGGCCTCCACCAATGGGCCATGAAAGATGGAGAGGGCGGCTTTCACGACTTTGCTCAATGCAGGGAACTTTTGAGAATTGAAGACCTTGGCCAACCAAGTGACCATGTCCTCTCCCTCACTGAATGAGGCCAAATCTGGAGACACACTGTACCCCACTATTTCAAGGTGGACATCACTTTCAAGGTCTGTGAAGTGTTGAAGGTTGGTGGCCAGCTTCTTCAAATGGATCACAGCTTGCGAGTGACCTCTGAGGATGGGGTCTAGAGCAGAGAGGGATTGTAGGATGGGGTTCTCCAAAGGTAGTTTCTTTTGTAGATATAGGCCAGGTCTGAAACATGTGGGCCTAGTCCATGGTGAACCAAATTGCAAATTTTAAGTCCTAGTTAATTTCATTCAACATTTACTACCTGAATGGTTTTTACTTTACCTCCCTACATTAGATAGAATCGGACTAAAAGAGTCACTAAACAATAAAGCTTAATGCACAACAGTTTCGACCGCCTGTTTCATTCATCATGTAACACACAAGACCGGAAACCATAGCAACGCCGGTAAACAAACCCTGAGAAGCCCAATCCCTGTGAGCTCCCCGCGCTACGGCCATCCGGAGGCGCAGAGCTTTTGGCTGTGATATTATATACAGGCCCGGTTCTACGGGGGTGCATAAGCATGCATTGCACCCCCCAAAAAAATGTTTGCACCCTCAATTGAAAAAAAATAAAAAAGATTTTTTTTTTTATAAATATGATAAAAAATAATAAAATACTTGCTCACAAAACAAATTGTAATGAAACCTGTGACAATTTCCATTAAATACCGTTGAGATATCAGCATCCAACATCACTCTGACTGTTCACCAAACTGACAAAATCCCTCCGCATTTATGTATGGTGTTTTGTTTATATGTTGCTTGGCAACAGTCCGCTCAGTGGGGATCTATTTTTGTTGCCGGAAGCAATTTCATTCGTTTATATGATTAAATAAACAAACAAATCAAAATCTATTGTCAATTATTATTATTAACAGTACATTTTACTAGTATAACTGTTGTATAAAGCAATATCACACTCGAGGTCGCAATGTTGTCGCTCTATATCAGCGCTGCTGTGATTGGCCGCCGGCCGGCATCGTGTGCAAAATGCACGCACCCATATAGTATATCTATGGTGCGCACGGTAGTGACGTTGAACTTCTTCGGCAGCAACAGTTATATATCCGTTGGATATCCGATGGATATCCAATACATGTATTAAATGTATTATGTTCATAAGAACCCATATTTATTTTTATTGCATTTATTTACAATCGTGTTAACTTTAAGAGTATGATTACTTTTTGTTCAAAGTTCAAAGTCTGAAAGTGTTCTTTCCTTGTTCAGCTAAAATCTGCTTTATTTATAAGTGGCAATGTACAATTATTTGTTCCGTCAAATATCCTGCCACAATTTATAAAAAAAATAATCGTTATTTTTGAATTGCAGTCACATGGTTTTTTTTTGTGTAGAATTCTGTTCTTTTTTACACCTCAAAAACCTATCTCATATTCAAAGCTATCTAAGATATCAATAAGCTAATGTTGCAGCTGAAATGTTCTCCACATCACAAGACATGATATGATACCATCTTTTAAGCACAGTAATTGTTTGTTGTCCCAACATGTCAGTAGAACTACGCAGAAGTGCTTGTCTATTGTAGGAAAAGCCTGTGTGTAAAAAAGCGAAGTCTGAACTGAAGCTGGGTAGCTGGTTTTAGTATAGTAGCCTACTGGTGCACCCCCGGTAATCTCAGATGCACCCCAAGGCATTCAGTTCTGGAACCGGGCCTGATTATATATTATATATATATGATTATGTTGCCATGGCGGCGCGCATAGTCGCAGCGGCTCAGTGCTCCCAAAAACAATGCAGTGAAATCAGTCAAATGAAACCAAATCAATCGTCAAATATTGTCTACAACAGAGAGGATTTATTTCACTTCGGTAGAACATGCCAAATTCCGATAACGAGTGCCTTTCAACACTCGCATGGGATTCCTCCGGGAATAGCTAGAACACCGGCGTCTCCATGGATAGATACACCGAGCGGCATACCCCGAAGACGGAGGAGGGAACGTAAACAGAAGCGGGGTTGCAGGTCTGGCGACTTGGCTAGGCTAAAAAGGGCTCCAAACAGACCACCACTGCCCAGTCTTTACGTCGCAAATGTCAGGTCTCTAGGAAATAAGATGGACGAGCTTCATCTAGATATATCGACGCGGTCAACCATACGAGACAGCTCCATCATCGTTATCACGGAAAGCTGGCTACACTCGGGGATCTCAGATGCAGCAGTGGAGCTGGCAGGTCGCTCACTTCATCGCAGCGATAGAACAGAGGCTTCTGGTAAGAGCCGTGGAGGAGGACTATGTACATATGTAAATAAGGACTGGTGTACAAACTCCACTGTCATTGATCAGCATTGTTCACCTGATCTAGAGATGCTAGCAGTCAAATGCAGACCATTTTATTTACCACGCGAATTCTCCGTTACCGTGGTAACCGCTGTATACATCACACCAGATGCCAACGTTAATGCAGCACTTGGCTATCTACTAGCAGCTATAAACAAACAGCAGACCACTTATCCAGAGGGCGTTTTTATCGTGGCTGGTGACTTTAACCATGTCAACCTCAAGACGGTGCTGCCTTGCTTTGATCAACACGTAAAGTGCGCAACTCGAGGAAAAAATATTCTGGACTGTGTGTATTCAAATATTAGAAAGGGATACAGGGCCTCACCCCTCGCACACCTGGGCCAGTCTGATCACCTGTCACTATCCCTGATTCCCGCATATCGCCCCATCATTAAAAAACAAGAAGCTACCATTAAAACGTTTAGGAAGTGGCCTGAAGATGCATCTCTACAGCTCCAGGACTGCTTTGAAAGAACAAACTGGACCTTGTTTTTTAATCAGGATGTAAATGAGTATGCCTTCGCTGTCCTCTGTTACATCAGGACCTGCATTGAAAATATCACCACCATCACCCGCAGCAGGATTCCCCCTAACAGGAAACCCTGGATGACTGGGGAGGTACAGGCCCTTCTGAGGGAGCGCAACGCAGCTTTCAAATCAGGTGACAGAGCACAGTACAGCATAGCCAGGCACAACCTGAAAAAAGGCATCAAGCAGGCCAAAGCCATGTACAGGGAGAAGATTGAGGGCCACTTCACCAACAGAGACCCAACACAAGTGTGGCAAGGCATACAACAGATCACGAACTACAGGGGAAGCCGCAACCCACCGACAAACATCAATGCCTCCTTAGCAGAGGAGCTCAACCACTTCTATGCCCGCTTCGAGACACCTGGGCTAGATAATGGAGCTGCTCCCCCACCTGCTGGCACAGACCACACAGCCATGGTAACAGCAGAGGAGGTAAGACTCATCCTCAGGTCTGTGAACACAAGGAAGGCAGAGGGACCAGATGGCATTCCAGGAAGAGTGCTCAAAGAATGCGCATACCAGCTTGCAGATGTCTTTACGGACATTTTTAATATGTCTTTAGCCAAAGCGGTCGTACCAACCTGTTTTAAAACAGCCACTATTATACCTGTGCCCAAGCAAAGTAACATCAGCACCTTAAATGACTATAGACCTGTGGCGCTCACTCCCATCATCGCCAAGTGCTTTGAGAGGCTGGTGGCGAAGCGCGTTAAGGCTTTCCTCCCTCGCTCCCTGGACCAGCATCAGTATGCTTACAGGGAAAACAGGTCCACTGAGGACGCTATCGTCACAGCCCTCCATTCAACGCTGACACACCTGGACAAGAAGGAGACATATGTAAGACTACTCTTTATAGATTACAGCTCGGCTTTTAATACCATCGTCCCCAACCGGCTGATCACCAAACTTCTTGATCTGGGCCTCAGCTACAGCCTGTGTATGTGGATTAAGGATTTCCTAACAGATCGCCCGCAGACAGTGAGACTGGGTCCCCACCAATCCTCGAGCCTGTCCCTCAGCACTGGAGCTCCACAAGGCTGTGTATTGAGTCCCCTGCTGTACTCCGTATACACATATGACTGCACCAACACCCATCCTTCAAATACTGTGATCAAATTTGCAGATGACACCACTGTGGTAGGACAAATCACCCATGTAAATGAAAGTGCCTACAGAGACGAAGTTGACAGACTGACAGAATGGTGTCAAAAAAACAACCTGACCCTGAATGTCAGAAAGACAAAAGAAATCATAGTCGACTTCAGGCGGCAAAAGGCGAACCCTCAACCCCTCATCATCAATGGTGAGGAAGTAGAGAGGACCTCCTGCTTTAAGTTCCTGGGGGTTATGCTCTCAGAGGACCTGAAATGGGTGATGAACACAACTGCCACAGTAAGGAAAGCACAACAGCGGCTCTACTTCTTGAGAATATTGAGGAAAAACAACCTGTCTCCCGAGCTGCTTAAGACTTTTTACCACTGCTGCATTGAAAGTGTGATCACTTAATGTATTACTGCATGGTACGTCAACTGCACAGAAAAGGACAGGAAATCCCTCAGTCGGGTCATAAGGTCTGCTTAGAGAATATTTGGACTTCCACTGCCTCCCCTGGATGACATCTTTAGGACGCGCTGCCTCCGCCGAGCATGTGGCATTTTAAAGGATGAGACTCACCCCGCAAACCATCTCTTCACCCTGCTACCCTCTGGCAGGCGCTACCGGGCCACTACAGCCCGCACCTCCAGACTGCAGAACAGTTTCATCCCCAGGGCCATCACAGAACTTAATAATCACACTACACTCCTACCCTCCACCCAGCACAACTGCACTTTTGTTAGTGGTTGCACAAACAAATTTCGTTGTGTATCCAATGCACAATGACAAATAAAGTCTATTCTATTCTATATACAATTATATCATATTATATACTATTATATATAGTCGAGGGTTAGTCGAGCGAAGTCGAGCGAATTTGTCGCGCCACAAATCCTCATGAACGCGCTCGCCTGTGCACGGCGAAAGTATTGTGTGACAAATCAAAACTTATCGCCGGTTTTCCCTCGCAAAAAAATTGCCCGATACGCCTCACTTTGTATGGGATCCTGTCGCCCCGTCGCGTTTGGTGCGAACGCACACATCGCAAGCTTTCACGTTCCCTAGGCCTAGATTACCTACGCCACTCTTAATTGGTAACAGTGTTATCTCTAACTATGCAGGTCTATACGCTAGCTAACATCAGCTCAAGTTAACTGATATCATGGATGAAAATGACCAGTCATCCGATGTTCAATACCAGGACATAAATCCCAAAAAGGCGGAGAGAAACGGGGAGATTTCCTGTGTGGCCATCAGTTTGATTGATATCGGCCTACCTTAATTTTTTATCTTAAAAAAAACGGGGACAGAGTTTATTTTTATTTTCCCGGGGATAGGCAACCAAAAGCTGCGACTGTCCCCTGAAACGTCTGGTCACTCCATTATGGATACTTCCAAGACAAATAATATTCATGTTAAACTTTCAGCAAAAGACTGCAACCTTACCTTAAGCTCTCATTCTTTACTTTCAGAAACCGGTCGAAATTTTTGAAATTCCCCAACCATTCAGGAGTTACGGTACATAGAAGCTGACGTTACAAATACTTCAGGTGCTGGTGAATCTTGTCTCTGTGATTTGACGGTAGTTCTGCGGAAGTGGCGTGGGCTACCGTAATGATTAATATACGGGCGCAAGATCTATTTCTCCGCTTGATAGTTTTTGAACGATCTAGATGGCAGAAAGCATAGCAGAAACGGTTAGTTACGGGAATGAGGAGTGCGCATGCGCACGAAAGTTCCGGCGCAAATTAGACCCCCCCCCCCCCCAAACAAAAACTCCTTGGATCTGCATGAACCACACAAGTGACCCATTTGGCCGTCAAAAAAGTGAGTCTCGCATAAAAAGTGAGCTGTTTGCATCCCTGACATACA
Organism: Gadus morhua; assembly: GCF_902167405.1. Classification (NCBI taxonomy): domain Eukaryota; kingdom Metazoa; phylum Chordata; class Actinopteri; order Gadiformes; family Gadidae; genus Gadus; species Gadus morhua. The sequence continues at coordinate 11,187,174 of NC_044057.1, forward strand.
TACATACATACATACATACATACATACATACACAAATGATAAGTGTCTACAAGAATGTTAAGTGTCTTATTTACTGTAGTGGGATAACCTGTGAACTTCATTGTCCAAAGAAAATACACCTGAAGATAGAGATAAATAAATATGTTAGACCAAACCAATGTGATGTATGATGACATGACATTGAAGAAACCAGAAGCATTGGTTTTCAAGTTCCTTCTTTATTTCTGATGAACATAATGACACAAACACATTAAATAAATGTACAATGTTTAATTAGGGATGATGCGATTGGTTAAGGCTCTCGTAATCCATCACCCTCATTATAGAGCAACCAAATAAAATCTCAGAAACATTACCATCAAGATACTGCTACTCTACAAAACGATTAGCTCAAATTTGCTCAGCTCAATCAATCAGATACCATAATTGCATAGCCCCTTTCTGGTGCTGTCACTGTTGTCTGCTTACTCTCATCCATCTCTTACGGCAAAAATGAAGACCTATGATGGAATACAGATAAAGGAATAGCATTGGGAGAACAGAGCACGGTAAAGATCCCTGATAGTGTAGGATGTCCCTTTAAGACTAGAGTGTGTGAATAATTTTGACACAAGGGCCTCAGCAAGGAGAGTGTGGAGCTATAGTATTATTAAAAAGTAATTTTACGTCCTAACCCGGTTACCAGAAGAGGGGAAACGCCATTGCAGAGCAAAATAACCAATAGTGTTTTTGACCAAGTAATTATTTAATCTTAATAAGAAACACCCATTTCCATTGTTAAAAAAAAAGAAAAAAAAAGCATTTCTGTGCAAATCCAGTGCATTAAACCCCATTTATACACAGACTAAAAACCCATCTATACAATGTAGCAGTGGAACAAAAATGGCTAAAAAAAAACATTGGTTGTTGCAAACAAATATGTAAATGAGAATCACTTTCCAGCACTTGCAAGAAGTACACTCGGGTGTGATTCACATTATACATGGTGTCAGTTTCTCGCCAAACCTGAAATATTGAACTGCATACCGAGGCGAGGTTTGGATGTCTCACATGTGATGAATATGTGTACTATAATTGTAATTTTCCACAACAGCAGCGCTGCCATGGAGAGGATACCTGGGACAGATGGAGCGCTGGTTTAATGGCAGGGGACATCCGGCCGGGCCACACAGAGGACTGCTTTAAGGCCCGGCCTTCATTAATGCCAGTAGACATACATTCCGCCAGAACCAGGAACCGACTGCACAGCAGAGCTAGAGACAGAGACAGATAAAATTAAGGATTTTCAAAGAAAGACTCAGGATTTTTCTTTTTTTAACGCTTGCTGCTCCCAATTCTGAAGCAAGGGCATAACGGAGAATAATAGCCATTGCTTTTCATATGAAGCAGGACGAAAGAGAAAGGTACAAATTGTATAATGACATAGCAGTCTGCCATCATAGTTAGGATCAGGGTCATTAATCCACAAGCAGTTTTGAACCAGATTATCAATACATTACATATTTACATACTTTTTATTCATTTTGACCTTTATTTGAAGAGCTTCAACACATCTAGCAACGCTCTTTGACCGTCCCCGTATCTATTCATACTGCCTTTGACTAAAAGGACACTGTATTTCCACCAGGTGTGGTGTTGATTAGCCATTTCAGAATCTACCCTATCAGCCCACCTGTTTGTATAGTCAACTGGGTAAGATGATGGGTTGAACCTTCGTCAAATACCTGTGTGGACACTACCACGTAGGATTTCCCGATAGGGTAGTTTTAAATGGCTTGTTATTGCCAACCTACATCGCAGCTGGTTGTAGTAACAAAGGTGGCCCTTTGATTTATTTCATTCATCCCTCAAGGGAACCATTGGTAGCAGTTGGCTTGGTGTTCACCTTGCGGTTGAGGCTTTATTTCCAGCACTACGGGGACGAGAAGTTCATCTGATCCACCTGATTCATCTTAATGTGGTTGTCTAGAATCTGGAAGACCTCCTGGACGTTGGGCACATATCCAGACTGCAGCTTGGACCAGATGGGAACATCTGCACACATACATGGCAACAAATACATCTAGTAAAAAAAAAAAAATCAAATTTTTTATGTACTACAGTGTGCATTGAGGAATAAGGGGAAGATATGGCGACGTGCAATACATTTCTTACATAAATTCTTCTGCCGTTTAGCTCCTTCTAAGAAAGTAACAAGTTACATTACGAGTCATGAAAGACAACTAGCAAATGCATTTCCTGCAGAAAATGCGGTGAGTGCTGTAGTGCAAAGTGAGGCTGAAAATATGTTTTAATAAAGATAGTTTAAGACGTCAAGAGATGTTAAATGGCAAGTGAAGGGATTTGAAATTTGAATTCGAGTCTAAATGGAGTAAACAATGTAAACATGCACACCATTTAAGAAAATGTAAATGGTTAGAAACAAATAAAGTGACCGCTGAATGAAAAGCGCAAAGCATTCAGCGTTGCTGTATCCGAAACGTCAAATGTATTGCCCTGCACTGCTCGCGCGCGTGTGCGTGATAATATAATATAATATAATTGTATATATATCACGGCCAAAAGCTCTGCGCCTCCGGACGGCCGTATCACGGCGGGCTCTTTAGGGATTGTGCTTTGTGGGGTTTGTTTACCGGCGTTGCTGCTATGGTTACCTAAATTATTATAAGCAACTGAAAACTGCCGGTTTGAAACTAAAACTGATTCTGAAAAAAGTATAAATTCTATCGAAATTCCGTTTCGATATTATGGAAGATACAAGTGTGAAGATTTTTTAAATGGTTTGAACGAAGATAAACACTTGAAAATGTATTTAGTTACGTTACTTCTACAGTTGAAGTACCAGAGGACGGCTCTACCGTCCTCCCATTGACTCCCATGTTAAAAAAAAGATAATATTTTAAAAGTACAATATCTTAGAGTATAAAATATTTAAAATATCTGAAAAGAAGCGGACGATTCCAAGCTATTCTGGATATTTTAAAATTTGAATGGAGTCTCTAGGTGAAAATTTGAGAAAGGAGATAGGTCCCAAAGTTTGTAGAAAGAAAGAAAGAAAGAAAGAAAGAAAGAAAGAAAGAAAGAAAGAAAGAAAGAAAGAAAGAAAGAAAGAAAGAATAAAACTTATGAAGAACAATAGTTGAGCGCTGCATGCAGCACTCATCTAATTAGGTGTTTCATGTTGAGGTGATTTCCAGAAACTCAAGAGAAGTAAGGTTATACGTACCATTGAGCATGATCTCAAATGCCCCAGTGGAGAGGAAGTGGGTCTCCAACATGTTGCTAAGAAAGAAGGCCATCAGGCACGAGAAGATCTGAAACACACAAACATCATGCCGAAACGATGAGCATAATGCCAATGGGCAATACTCACCTAGCGGTTATCTTAACTGATGTTCTCCCACCTGCTAGAGTTAAGAATCAAGTTGGAATACACTGTTACACACGAAAAAATGCTGAGCAAGTGTTACAAGTGTTTTCCTCAAGAAGTCGTTTTTGCACTATTTTGAGTTTGATGAATAAAATGTGGAGTCTGAGTGGGAGCAGAATTATAGAGTGGTTGTATACAGAGTGATCACTGATCAATAGGCGGAGCTTATTGTTTTGTCCGCCAAGTTTCGTTTGTCCGCCATTACTCCTCCCGAGTCCCCGACACCTGACCGCAGCTGAAGTCACAGTAGAAGTGCAATGGAAGTCAACGATTGTTACTGATTGTTAAAGTAAGTAATATTTCAATTTTGTTGTAAATATGCATATCTGTTGAATTTGTATTTTCTTAACGGATTTTCCAACTTGTATTTTCGTAATATATTTTCCAACTCTGATTTGATATACCCGACAAGATAGCCTAATTATGTGCTGGTTATGAAGTATCGGCATTAAACTACCGTTTTGCAAGTAATGTGGCAGTTATTAATTCTAAATTATTAGAATACCGTTCCTTAAGAACACGTTGCCATCCGTTATGAGCTATTCGTCAGGGTTTCAGACCAACAGGCATAGCAAACGTAGCAGCTAGCAAGCTAACTAAGTAACTAAAGTTCGTTAGCTAAGTTTTGTGCAACATTCATGTATGAGTTGCCTGTCGATGAGGCATGTATGGACAATAGGGATGTGTCGGTCGCGACTGATTCGTTGCAACGAACAAATCCCGAACGTGAACGACAAGAACTGGTTCCCTAAAACAAGAAGAACTGGTTGTTTGATTCTTTTTTTTAACATAAACCAAACGTATGGTCACGTAAATAAAATATACAAACGAACAGAGCTCCGTCTCCCCGCGACTTATATTGAATGAGTCTACAACTTTCTCAAAGATTCAGCCAATGAGAGGTAGCAATGGTGTTGGAATGGCACCTGGGTAAACCAATGACAAGGCGGTACCGTCGAATATGCGCGCTTTCTCTGTCTGACGTATCCTGGGTCATACCAATCGACGTGGGGCCACTCATATATCCCCCTACATTTTTTCGAAAATAGACTTGACCTCCATCTGTTTAATGGATAAACGCATTTCCCAATCCCAGGAGTCTTTGATCCATTCTACGTCAATTTAAGAACAAACAAAGAAATTAAACTGCAGTTCGTATTTTTTATTTATGACCATGCAAGCTCTGTAATGCCTGAACAATGAAGAATTAAATGTAAAGTAAAATAAAATTATAAATGTAAAACCAAGAATGAAATATAGAGAGTAAGCAAGTGGTATAAATATTGGTGGGACGTTCGTTATGCTATGTAGCCGGCATCTCCAAACGGCGGACTGCGGTCTTGACTGTCCTATCCGGACCCATGACCAATTAAAAAAAATATATATATTATAAAAAACTTTTTTTATTTTTTTTAAGATGTAATCTGACGTAACGAACGAATCAAAACGACCGAATCAAATAAACGAATCGTTATAGTGAACTGAACTGAAAGAACTAGTTCCCGGAAAAGAATAATTTTGCCCATCCCTAAAACAACTAACAAAATAATATACCTTTGAACTAACTTAATGTTCACTGTGGGTGTGTGTTAACGTCAGCATTTTCCACACGGTTAAAAAGCTAGTCGATTTTTTTTTATTTATTTTTTTGCTTTTTAACCACACGGTTAAAAAGCTAGTCGCTTTTTAACCGTGGCGCACACCATTGGGGCGAGCCAAGTTCAAATAATTCTAGCCTCAGTTTTACAAGTTTCTGGTTGAAACTGTCATGAAACTTCACATTAGAACTATACTAGTCTAAATGCAATGCACAAGCGTCAATTGACTGCATGGGAAGCTTATCTAACGTTAGCCATTAAGGCCCCGTCCACACGAAGCCGATTTCATGGCGAAACCGCAAAAGGTCCTGTACGGTTCGGCCTTCCATCAACACGAAGCCGGCGAATCCGCCGACCGAAACCGCAAACTTCTGAAACCACCCTCGGAGGTGGTTTCAAATCTACCCGGTTTCGTTTTGGATTCGTGTGGACGCCTGAAACCGACTGAAACCGTAAACCATGACGTCATCGCCCCACCCCTCGACCCTCTAGCCAAAGACTGTTAAGCCCGCGGAGTCTCAGAACTCACAACAACAAGGATTTCTGTAGCAGAAGCAGCGCCCCTTATGGGCCTGGAATGTGTACTACAGCGTTTCTACAGATCTACCCGGTTTCGCTTGACTCAGTCTTTACGGAGATACTGCGAAACCGGATAGATCGAAACCGTAACGGTTTCGCCTGTTTCGGCTTCGTGTGGACGGGGCCTAAGTTTGTTCACCATTCCATGCTTGCCCATCAGCACATGTACTTTACTCAGAAAAGAGCAACTGACCTTGGTGTCCTGGAAATTGTTATCCCAGAGGCAATTTTGGACAGTAATTTGCATATCCTTTCACATTAATTCCCACATTAAATGAACATGGGTAGGGTGTTAAAGAAGCAATTTGTAGAATTTATGTACTATGTGTTTATTATGATCTGGATTCTAGTGTTTATTATGATCTGGATTCTAGTGTTTATTATGATCTGGATTCTAGTGTTTATTATGATCTGGATTCTAGTGTTTATTATGATCGGGATTCTAGTGTGTGTGTGTGTGTGTGTGTGTAACAAGCCCTCCTCGACGGATAAAAGAAGACTATGCCAAAGGGATCACCTCCCTTTTCCCATACCTGGCAGCTCCCATGAGCAAACTGGGTTATGTATGTGGCCGTTATCTCAAGTGTCTTCATTCAGATGAGTGTTGCATGTTCCATGAGTGTTGCATGCATAACATTAGTCCAGCAATACATAACTTATCTGTGTCTGTGATATGTCCAAAGGAGCAGTATTACAATGCAGAAGATGGAAGTGGATACCTGGCCTGGAGAATAAAAACACTTCCGAAGGAAGCATCGGAGGGACGACCTAAGCGCTCACGGCAATCACAAACAGGTGCATTTTTTGATCTTGGTCACTGCTTGTATCAGCTTGACCCCGGTATAATTTTGGGCTCAAATGAACACACAGTATGGAGTTGTGTTTTATTTGTTAGAATTTGACCTGTTTTCTTGATACATTTTTCCAAAACACAAATTGTTGTAATATCCTTAAATGTTTATGACTATGTACATACTTATGATCGTGTATGGTCATCCTGGCCTGGAGTTTTGTGAATACTTTGTGTTTCAGAAAGAAAAGCCTTACCATGCAACACTCATATTATCAGTAATCATTTTAGGTGGACCAAGGGCTGACAGAGATCCTTTTGAAGAGGCTAACTGGTTGAATGATGAAAGTCAGTGTCAGGAAGCTATTGCCCTGATGAAGCACGCTGTGGTAAAGCAAAAGATGAGGTTAACACTGATCTACCGTCAGAAGGTTTTGCATGACCCTGACAAGTCATCTGATATTCTAGCCATTTTCCCCACGGTTCATGGACATACCAGGCATGGTATGTCAACCTTATTTTTTTTTTTTTACATACTAATGTGAAATCTGAAAGTGATTGTGTTGTAGTTAACATGTGTTGGGTAAAATAAATCCTCAATACTTCGTGATTTTGTGTAGATCGATCAAGATTTTAGACTTCTTTTTGGAGATTCAACCTCTGCAAAGCCAATGGAGAAGTGGTCTACCGACATAAAACCAAAGGTCATCGCACAGAGCCGTGACCTCACACAGACTGAGGAGGTACAATATCTCATCCAGAATGCCGTTGCCACTGAAGTTGAAGAAGGTACCTATAATGGCCCAGTTATTTCAATGGAATTGATTAATTACTGAGAAATTAAGGGTACTGCAGATGTTTAATGCATTATACTGGTTATTCATCCATAATTGGTAGGTTAAAGTAGGAGGAGGTCTTCAAACTTATCAAACTGAAACCTAAAAATGCCTATTTTATTTTGTTGTCTGTGCCGCCAGGTTGGGACAGTGACATGTCTTCCCTTCTCCTTCTGGTTCACCTTTTGCCGCCCTCCAGTCAAGGCTGCAAGCGACCGGGAAAGATTGCAGCCAGACAAGCATGTGACTATCTTGTGAAATTCATCAAGGTGAACCATTAAACCAGATTAAACACGTCCTTAGAAGTAACAGGCATGCAAACTGGCTCGGGGTGAAAAAGGTGAGAATGATGCGTGAGCTGAGAAAAACACAGACCCACTATAGGGTTCCAGGTTTATACTCCGGGGAGTTTTCTTTTACATTTTTTAATGGATTAGGGTTAGTCACAAGCTAAAAAGAAATTACAGGACTGCGCACAATTACGAACAAAGCATTAATTTAAAATGTGCAAGGGCAGCCCCAATAGGTACATAACTTATTACAAAATTAAGAAAGAATATTGAGAAGAATAAAAGAGGTGGGAGGACAGGGCAATAGGAGTATGCCATTATTTATTTTTCTTCTTGGCCTGGACCAGTGTCTCAAGGGCCCGCTTTCGCTGTTTTGCATGCTGCAAAACAGCGACTTCTCTCACCTATATTGACTAGTATGTATCAACACAACTGGTGACCCCGCTGAAAAATTCTCTTTCGGCGCGTTTCCACCTGAGGGTGCATTCGGTTCGGTTCGCAAAGTTGCGGCACGGTCCGCGTTTCCACTGCCAAAAGTGGGCGTGACATGGGGATAAAAACAAACCGCGAGGTATTATTCTGGACAATGGACGTGTCGCGTAAAACGTTAGCTTGGGCGAACAAGGAGGTGGAGCATGGACCTATTAAAGAAGACAATACTTTATTAAAGCATGCAATTGTGATGTAGAACAAAATAAAAAGAAAACAAAGTGCTTGCATGATATTGAAGCCTACAGCGATCGTTACTTTACTTGTGTGGTGGTGCCTTATCATTTGTTTACCCTTCACTCCCATTGGCTGAATCGATGAGAACGTTTTAGATAATATAAGGTCGCGGGGAGACGAAGCTCTGTTCGTTTGTATATTTTATTTACGTGACCATATTTTTGTTATGTTTGTTTTGGGAATCAGTTCTCGTCGTTCACCTTCGGGATGTTTACGTAGCTGCCGCGGCGATCGACATCCGGCCTACCATGAGGGTACTGTCGGCGGTGGAAACGCTCGGTGGGAAACGAGGCATTTAAAGGCTCCGCTGGGCTCACGCTTGGCCGTTTCAGATGGTAGGCGACTTTCCGCTCGCGCTGTCGGTTGGCCACGCGGCTTCACGAGCGCGCGCATGCGTTCGACGAGCACGGAAGCGACAGTTCCACGGGAGTGCGCCCACTTGTCGTGCCGCCTGACAGAATGCTGTGCCTTCTCTCTGTCCGCTCGCCTCTCCATTGAGAATGTATTAGCAGGCGCTACAAGGACCCCCCCCCCCCCCCCCCCAAAAAAAATGTTTTCTCAACGGATCTCCACGAATCACACAAGTGGTCAATTTTGTCTTCAAAACGGCGAATTTCGCCGAAAGGTGACTAGTTTGCATGCCTGAAGTAAACATACTGCTTGTTGTTCTCATCATGCCGGAGTCCCATATATATTTGAGTCAAGGTTATAATGTGATAAACCTGTCCATATCCAGGCTGCCAACGACGTTAGGTTACGTTGCTGTTAAACGATTGAGGTTTCTCTCTCTCTCAGACTGGTACCAGCATTCAGGGACACCTGGACGTCATTGCATGAAGTCTCCAACCATATCTGCTAGCAGTTGGGCCAAAGAAAAGTAGGATCCAGTCTTACTTCATAGTCATTGACCAACAAGCTTTGCCCTGTAAAGCCTCACATTCCCTGGCTGCTGTTGATGAGCTTTTTAAAGCTCACTAAGTTTTTGGCACTACATACTGTCAGGAGTTGACAAACCTGTACACTTTCCTGCAAACAACTGTGTTTGGCATAGATGCTGAAACCACAAAAATAAATCCAAGAGTGGGCCAGAATGATATGCTTTATGTGTAAAAGGTGGCATGCCAATGCACTTATTACACTTTAAATTAGTTCATGGTCTTTGCTCGGGAAAGGGTCTCAAGTTAAAATGTGCTCATAGAGGTTGTTCTCACGTTTATCAAAGTTTTTCTGGATTACGAAAGCATCTAATCAAGTGTTGTGCAAATGACAATTTATGTTTTGATGACAGTGAATGTTCCACAACCAACAATTCCATTTCATTAGGGGATACAGATGTTTTGCCCTCTCAGAGTTTGCCATGTGACACTGCTCTGCAAGAAAGAAACATAGTAAACAGTTGTGCAACAATTTTGGGTTGCCATGGCGGCGGCGCACATAGTTGCAGCGGCCTGGAGCTCCCCAAACTGGCATGTTTTTTTGTAATTTTTGGTAGCACTTAATATTATTTCACACAGCTTTTCACACTGCTTTCAAACCCAACAATGAAGTACAGCCGGAATTAACATTTGGAGCTCAACGGCGCACCATTTCGCCAACTCCCAGCGGACTTCACCAGACGCTGTGCGCGGCTGCAGATCCGACTGGAACTGGCTTCACAAAAACACATCGAGAACTGCTGCAGCTTAATCTTTGCGGAAACCTGGCTGGAGAACAAGACCCCGGACTCGGCTATTGAGCTAGATGGCCGCACTGCCTATCGAGCATACAGAACAGCTGACATGGCTTTGTTGCCATGGCGGCGGCGCACATAGTTGCAACGGCCCAGAGCTCCCAAAATCTGCGGACTTCACCATCCCAGCCGAGATCACCAGATCACCATCCAGCACTCCTGAGGCTGAGAAGCGGAGGAGGAGACGCTGTGCGCGGCTGCAGAAGAGGGAAAAACGCAGAGGACCGCAGCCCCCCCCCCTCTCACTCATCACAACTATGGACTGGATTTGCTGCATTCTCATTCATGTTATTATTGTTATTTATTTATTTATATACTATGCCAGTGGTGATGCTCTAAACTTAATTTTGTTGATTAACTCTGTTGAACAAGGACAATAAAGAAATCTAATCTAACAATGCTCACAGAACTTAAAGTTGCTGGGGTTGCAGAGGCAACTATTAACTATGTTGTTAGTGCTGTACAAGAAGTGCTCAGAGACATACATAGTCACGCTCACGCTCTAAAAAAAGTCTTGCTTTAGAGGAGCCCATCAAAAGTGTGGTCGAGTCTCAAATTAATGAGTGTTTTGAGAAGGTGATTAATCCTTTTGTTGCATTTAACAGTGAGAGCAGGAGAACTTGTTCTTGGAACAAGATTTGCTACACGAATTAACAGAACAACTTTTCTACAAACCACTGTCAAAGACAAATGTATAATACATACCAATTCTTGAAACGCTGAAGTCCATTTACAATCACCCAAATATCAAAGATATGTTGATTAGAGATCCTAAACAGAGTCAACATTTACTATATGACATAGAGGATGGAGAATTCTTTAAGGATCATGCGCTCTTCTCAAAACAAGAGCATGCTATTCAGATCCAGCTTTTTTTTTTTTTTACGAATGAGTGTTGTAACCCCCTTGGATCAAAAAGAGGAATCCATAAGTTAAGAGCCATCTATTTTACCCTCAGAAATGTTTGACCTAAATACAATTCACGTTTGCTAAATATCCATTTGGCTGCTTTGTTTCATGCACAAGATATCAAAACATATAGGTTTGAGAAAATACTAGCGCCACTCGTCCAAGATGTCTCTGCTCTTGAAACTAATGGAATTCAGATTCCTCTATTTGATCATACCGTTTATGGAACCATTATACAAGTTACTGGAGACAACCTTGGTATTCATTCTTTATTTGGTTTTGTGGAATCCTTTAGTGCTAGATACTGTTGCCGCTTTTGCCTATTAGAGAAGGAAGACTATCAGACTGAATTCACTGAAGAAAGTTCAAAGATGTCATTACGAAGTAAAGAGCTTCATGTTGCACACTGCCAGATAATGCAGAGCAATCCAACTTTACCTTATGTGATGAGAGTAAAAAAATCTTGCCCTTTGAATTCATTGCAAGATTTTCACAAAACAGCAAACTTCTCAGTTGATATAATGCACAATATTTTGAAGGGTGTTGCACAGTATGAAATGAAATTACTCATTCAGCACCTGATTAGAAATTACACTACATCAGCAGAAGTGCATGGGAGAATTCAGAGTTTCAACTATGGCTTCACGGAACAAAACAAACCACCTGGTGTAAAATTAGTGGAGGGTTCGAATGACTTGGGCTTAAATGCCATTCAGAGCTGGTGTTTACTACGTCATCTACCCATTATGTTTGGAGATCTTGTGCATCCTAATGATCAGCACTGGTATTTGTTCATTTTATTGCTGCAGATGGTCAGCATAGTGTTTTCGTCAGTTGTCTCCTCAGGTATCACCATCTACCAGAAAATTTTAATCAAAGATGAGCAGGTTCTTTTTATTACAACTGCTTTAGAAACCATATGCTTAAATGAACATGTCCATGCGTACAAGGTATTGCGTACATCAGAGGCACCCTTTGTCTTGGACATAAAAGGTATTTTTTACCACAGAATATTTGATATACTGATGTCTTATGGTGGTGATACAGATTTTATTTATTGTGCCTTACTGTTTCATGTAATTTCTCCCTCTTCTATTTCTTCTCTTCACTACTCTAACAGACCTCTGAAGAATAAGTCCCGCCTCCGAGGCTCCCGGTTCCCTCGGTCAAATGTCTATGGCTGTGTCCCAATTCAGGGGACGCATCCTTCGAAGGGTGCATTCGAAGGGCGATTGCGTCACTGCGACGCGTCAAGGGCTGTCCCATTTCGAAGGCTCCTTCAAATGCGGCCGACAAATGCAGCCTTCTTTTCCCGGATTTGAAGGATACACCAGATGTATCCTTCTCGGCCCAACGTATCCCAAGATTCATTGCGAGTTGGATTTTTTTCAGTCAGAGAGACGAAGCGGCAGTTGCAGCAAATTACATTATTCAATGACAAAACTATGTAAAAAAAAATGTTAGTATTAAAATAAAGTTGGGACTATTTTAAAGTTGTAACTTTATTGTCAAAGTTCAATTTCATTAAAACGAGCCATATAACGTTAAACTAATTAACGTTATATTTTAAATAATTATTATATAACCGAATCAGAATCAGAAAACTTCATTGATCCCCGGGGTGAAATTGTTTAGTTCAAGGTGCTCCGTACAAATATAAATTACAAGCATAGAAGATAAGATTATAAAAAATAGAAAATTATGAATACAATAGAATAAAAGTAAGAATAAAGTAAGAAGTGGACATCTAAGTGAAAGTGGACATCTCTGAATGGGTTATATAAAACGGCTCCATATTTCTCCTCCGCCGTCCGGTTTGAACCGCAGCTGTCAGGGTTGCTAGGTGACAGGAGTGGCGCGTCATCACGCAAGGTAAAGGGTGTTAACGGCTTGTTACGCAAACTTGAAATGCTCCGTAGGGCAGACCGTCTCAATTAAAAACGTTTGTTCGGCCTTCGGTCCGGCCTTCACGGTCTACGAAGACCTTCATAGACTGCGTCCTTCGAAGGATGCGTCCCCTGAATTTGGACACAGCCTATGTCTACTCTGTAGGTGGCAAAGAAGTAAAAGCTCACGTTTTGAAGTGCACACTTTTTCCATCTAGTTTCCTTCTTCAGCGTTTACTTCTTCGCCACCTACAGAGTTTGTTATGTACGATTATTCAAAAACACCAGGTTATTTCCCATAGATATTTGACCTAGGGAACCGGGAGCCTCGGAGGTGGAACTTATTCTTCAGAGGTCTATTCATCTCTTCTCTCGGTCTTCATCTTCTCATCTCTGTCTTACTCTATTTTTTATTTTTTATTTACCCTCTTGTATTTTTATTGTTTTCATTGTATTATTTATTGTTTCTGTATTATTTATTGTTTTTGTAAGCACAAGTGAATTCACCAGTAAACCAGAAGAAATGCATAATTATAAAAAACAACTCTGAAAAGAGTTGATAAATTACTCTTATATGAGGATAAACAACTCTGAAAGCTGAGGAAAATGGGTTACAGGCATTTTAGAGTTTCTCACAATAGAGTTAATGTAGCTCTGAACGGAGTAGAATAGTGTTAGAGTTCATTTTAAAACCCACTGAAAAGGGTCAATTACCACCACAAAGTCAAATATTACCTCTGGGAAAACAGCTCCACCAAAAGAGTCAATTTTACTCTTTTTAGAGAGGGACCAAATGTTATCTGCGGCAGAGTAAAATTTTCTTCAATTTGAGTAAATTTTACTCAGGCAAATTTACTGTGTATCTATTCGGTGAATAAGGCCTAGCTATTACGCTGGATGATATACTTAAAGTTCCTTTGTGCATGATTGAGGCCCTTCTCAGTTAGTAAGCGATCAATCAGAAATAAAAAAATCTATAACTATTCGGTCCACTTGAACTGGCTGTGCAACTGTGGGACACGAACCAGCATTGTTAGGCTAGCAGCTGAATGGGAGGACTCATTGTTTCTTTAACTATAGTTGCTGATCATAGATGGAACACTGTATTTTCGAATCGTTGTTGGATGGATGCATTTATAAGAATACATCTATTATCTCTTAGCACCCCCCCCCCCCCCACACACACACAATTTTCTCATAGGATCTACATAAATTACATATTTTGTATTCAAAATGGCTATCCATTCCTGACCCTATAACTCACCTTGTTCTCCTGACTCCAGACCCAGGCCCGCGGGGTGGCCAGGCCCAGGATGGGGAAGGGGTTCTGGCCACTTACTACCAGAGTGATGGCCAGCAGCTTGAAGTAGGCGAAGAAGTTACCTAGATACCTGATGTGGTGAACCAGGGGATATGGTTGATAGATGATAATGATGAGAATTGGGTGGATTAGAAAGGCAATAAACATGAAGCACCTCTAATCCCAACATGCATTATTTTCTAACCGAGCCCATCCCTTTATATGAAGATTTTTATTAATACTAAATTTAAAAAAAAAAAGGATTAAAAAGGAATGGAAACTACGGTGTGTTTTGTTTAGAGAGTTGTGACCATCCCTTACCTGTTGGTGGGTGTTGGAGGGTAGTTCTCTCCCTCGATACGGATGTCCGGGTACAACTGGCTGATGGCCCGAGAGTACTCCTGGTACACCTTGCTGTACCCTCAGGAAATACTGAAAACACCAAAGATAATAGACAATATACAGAATAAGAAGATGCCAATTCACTTTATGATGTATTCTATATGACGTATTGTATGAATGTACTTTACTGATACAATGAAAAGTCAGTGGATAATGGATATATATATTCGTCTGTGTTAGTGTGTGTGTGTGTGTGTGTGTGTGTGTGTGTGTGTGTGTGTGTGTGTGTGTGTGTGTGTGTGTGTGTGTGTGTGTGTGTGTGTGTGTGTGTGTGTGTGTGTGGGGGGTGTCAGGTTGTTGAGGTTATCGTTGTAAATGGCTCATTTTGATTAGCAACACAGCTAGATGGTTCAAGCTAATCCGCTGGTAAGTTTGTAGCCACCTAGCTCTCCTAGCCATGCATACATCATATGCATTTGTGGCTTAGTGAAATGAATAGATAATGTTATGTATTGATCAACTCACCAGTATTGAAATTTCAACACAGGCCCAGTGTACAGTGAGGGCTTCCCAGGCTTCACGGTGCCGGCGTCCGGCAGGCTGTCAGAGGCCATGCCGAGGCTTTCGGAGGCCTGCGGACCCTGCTGCTGGGTCTGGCTTCTCCCGACGTAGATGTCTCGTAAAGTGATGGCCGAAAAGAACAGTACAGCCGTCAATATACCCTTCTGCGTATACTCGGCCATCTCAAAACGGCTCGCGGGACTAAAAGCCCCAATAAAAACGTGCCCTTATTGGAGAGTAGCAGTAATCCTTAACTGCTTTTGGAACGCTCCCGACCGAATGGCTATGCCGAGCCGAAGAATCTGTGCAGATGAAATTTGTCGCGGAGACTAAAGTAGCGACATCTAGTGGTTCACACAAACACTACACCAAAGAAAAACGTGTGTAACATAAGGAGTACATTTAAGTCCAAATAAATAATAATGGACATAAATACATGAACAATTTAAATTATTATTATTATTGTTATTTATGTATAATCTAAATGTTTATGTTATGTCCCGGGTTCAGTATTTGTGTATGGACGTCATATGTGCGCGACATCCCATTCTGTGAGGCCCGGTGTGCGCGAGCATTGCAACCAATGCATGTATGTTGAATAACTTATAAGCGGCTCGTAAATGTGCAAACACTGTCTAGAAAAAAAATAACAACTATAATCAGACCGTCTACCTCGTCACAAAGTGAGTATACAAAACAGATGCATGCACACAGTGGATAACAAAGCTCTTTGGTAACATAAGCTTCAGCTACCTGTCAAAATTCAGCAGTTATGTTGCAAGGACGTCTTTGCACGGGCGACTTAGAGTACCTTGATAAGATGTGATAAATCTTATGGGGACAACTTCTGTCTGATTCCGACCATCATCTGGCGTTATCTCCTTTTTTGTTTTCAGATATCCCATGTAAAAATGCTGGGTGTTCGTGTCGCTGCAGGGATAAGAATTGTCTGCCCAAAGTCACTCGTCCGAAACGCAAGCGGCCCTACTCTACTCACCTGCTACCATACACCACAACAAAACAGGAGCGGACCTTACATCCCCCCAACTGGACGTATCTCGTTCTCCTCATTGACTGTACATGTTAGACATGCTTCGAGCATCACTGGTAGCGACGATGCTGGTTCTCCTGGATGGTACGCGAGTATCGCGGACTCGAACCTTGTTCACCTGACGGAACAGCTGTTGATCAGTAGCCAGGGGGGTACTGCACTTCCCTGGTGGGCCAGTATCATGTGCACCACGCTGGCTCTTCGGACTGTCATTACACTCCCGCTAGGAGCCTATCAGATGATCGTCATTGGAAAGGTTCGTCCTCGTCGTGTCCCGAGCATGTTTCAGAACATGTTACTGAATATAGTTCATCTCATTAGCTCTTATTTAGGGACATGAAGCTCCAACTCAAGTCGAATCGATGTCTTTGCAATGGAAACTAAATGCTATGTGCATTTTGTCAACATTGTCTTCCGTAGCTTTGGTATTGATTTTAGACTCCTTCACTTGTTTTTTGTGATCACGGTCAGCAGGGTGGATTGGGACTCTCCTTATGGGAGCATTTTCTATTATCACCAACAGGGGGAGGAATTGGTCCACTTTTCTGCTCTTTGCCAAATATTGAAATGTTGGTAACTTTACGAGGAATGGTTTTAATAACTATACTTAATAGTTCTAAGTTAGGGCAGTTTCAATAATGAGTATTAGAACAAACTGCGAATGGTACAGAAAATCTTTGAACATGTTACCCTAATGACGAGAGAACAATGAGTATCGATATTTCAACAAATGTTGAAAATCCTCTCCCTCCCTAAAGATTTCAAACCCGTGGCCTAACAACAAGCCATGATCATGCATAAGACCATACAAAAAAAATCCTTGCTTCTCTGGCACACTCTGTGAAACAATGTCAGGCATCTAGTCTGTTGACAAACCCCCCATAGGATTACTCCCTCGCAAGTCCTGTTTGATTTCCCATCCCATTCCCATCCAACTGGATGTACTTACTGTCTCCGGCTGCCAACTAGTGTGTTAGTGCAACCCACGCTTCTCCTATGGTCCCCTCGCTATTCAAAGGCCTCTGTCCTCATATTAGTACACAAAAAACACACCAAACAACATCGTTCATGATGCCGTCTCTTGGTTTCGGACAAAATTTAAACACAAAAATAGAAACATACATTACTTATGAGTATAAGATAGAAATCAATGAAAAATCATATATAACAGTATGGTAGACCCACGAAGGGCCATGAGATGTGAGACCCAAATCTATTTATTTATTTGTATTTTTGTGAAGTTGCCTCACTCAGTCCCAGTGGTCCCGGTAATTCTGACACCTGTTTCTAGCCAGGTTGAGGCGCTACAGTCCGAGATAGCGGTGCTTGCCAAGAGACTTCGCTACGAGGTGTCCGTCCGAGCCCAGGAGTGTGGCTGGAAGGAGCGTCACTGCCGGTGAGCCCTACGGCCGACCATGACCCCGACCAGGACCAGCGGTTCTCAGCTGAGCTGATGTTGTCATCTGTGGGATCATCTTTCCTTTAGGCATGGCCTATGTGTAGGAAAAACAAATATGATTCGTACTGATCTCCAGTCAGTAACAAATCACATTTCTTTTAAATAATAATCCCAATAATCATCCCAATTTTTTTTAAACACAGACTCTGTGATATGCAATCGCGTTGTATATTACATCGAAATGTCGGTTTGAATTACATTAATCATTCAACCCTAGATGGGATTCAGAATCAGTTTTCCCTAACAGTCCCAGATGTAGCAGGGGAAGTAAGACTTACAACATGTATAACACAAAATACGCTAAGGCAACCCAAATTGAAGGGAAATATGCATTTGTCAAATTTACATAAATCATAGCCAAATGTACATGAATCATAGCCATAATGTTAGAGAAAAGCATTAAAGTAAAGATTGGTCCATGGGCAAATATAACCCTACCAAAATGAAATTGTAATGAATGCTGAATGAATGGAGTGAACTGGTATATTAACTTTTAATAATTGATTGTTCTTCAGAGATTGCTCTGTGAAATAAGCCGTTAGAGTACCCCCTAGTTACTATTGGGTAAAGAGTGGGTTAAATTAAGCCTGGATACAAATACACAAAGCCCAACACTTAATTTTTCAGATTCTGACCTCTGAAAGATGGTTTCCCCTCTGGAGAAAAACCTCTCCATGGGCCAAGGTCATGTTTTCCATAAAGAAGTCACTGCTCATTTGCCAGAGGCTTGCGTTCTTTCTTCGTCAATCTGTGGCCTAATCAGAATTTCCCACAGGAGCTCATTTTAGTTTGAGGTCAACCTCGAAAGGCTGACTATTTGATATTTCATTTTGCAATGGCCTTTAACCTGTTGTTGTGTTCTGCCAGCTATCAGTTCAAGAAGAACCTGCATCGCATTGTGTCTGAGCTGTACATCAGGGACAACTGCCACCCCTTCAAGGCTAGCCTGCTGGTGTGGGTGCAGTTGCCCATGTGGGTCAGTCTCTCCCTGGCCCTTCGCAACCTCAGCATGGCCTCTTCCCCAGCTGGATCTGGTGAGTAGGGGTGGGGTTGTACAGGGATTGTGCTGGAGAGGTTATTTTAACCTCTTAAACTTGAGGTTCCCCAGATTTGGGAAGACCGTGATCACTCTCACATGAAAAGGCATACAACACTGCCCTTATTACGTAGAAATAGTCATATTAAATTAAACATGAGGAACTCCGCTACAAGCACATATAAGTCATCTTTACCCACGCCAAACACAACTCAAACACCAAGCATATTAATTGGACAAATTAGACAATTAAAAATAGGCTGGAGCTTAAGAGGTAAAAAGTTTTACCGCCGGGTATGCTTCTGATAGTCCACTAAAAGCCATTTCAAAACCGATCCAGTGGACCCACCAGTTATTGGCACAGTATGATAGGGATGTGGTCAGAGAGTAGCTGGAGATCTATTCTACATACTTCTGGGTTGACTCTCCCACTTAACTATGCAGCAGTTTATTTTTGTGAAAAGGTGATGTGAAAACATGAAACACAAAGTGTTTCAAGTGTGTCAATCAATCCAAGCGATACAAGATAGACAAGCTTAGACAGATGTTTGTTGACATCATTCTAAACCACAGTAGATCGATTCAACCTTTTAGATGGCAGGCAACACATGTGTAATGTAGTATTAACTCATACTTTCACACTTACTCACACACTACACATTACAGTCAATTAAACAGTGTGACTAATACCTGTCATTGGTAAGATGCAATTTTAACAACCAAATATTTTAAGAACTCGGTATTTAAAAAATGTGTGTACCGTATTTTCCGCACTATAAGGCGCACTTAAAAGCCTTTAATTTTCTCAAAAAACGACAGTGCGCCTTATAATCCGGAGCGCCTTATATATGGCGAACACGCAAACACTCCACACGGAGCCGAGAAACCGCTTCGAGCTGTAGAAACGCTGTAGTAAATATTCAAGGCGCTGGTTCTCCACAGAAAAAAGTGGAGCGCATCAAGCCTGCGCGCTGTATACAAACATTCAGTCACGACTCACGAGGAGATTCAACCTTTTAAATTGAGCAGAAATACTTTTTAATGTACAGTTAGTAATTACATTTATCAAGGGGCTTTATTTAATGCTACAAAAATAATACAAATAAAATAATAAATAAAAAATTCAACGCAACTCAGACGTCCCCCAGCTAGTGGGGGGCTAATGCCATAATCGTTTGTGTTTCAGGCGTCCACACGAATCCTAACACGAAACCGCATAGGTCCAGATAGATTTGAACTGAAAATATGAGCTTTACGTGTTATACGTAACTGAACAATGTTGAGTTATGCACTAACGTTTGAATTAGCGGTATCAGACTGTGTTTCTTTTACGTGTTTACAACTGAACAAGGCTGGGAGATATTGTTAATATGCACATTAACGTTTGAACATCGTTACCATGGGAGTGAACGGAGTTGTCAGAACGCTTAATAAAGTTTTCTTTATCTGACTGTTTTGTTGACATTCCCTTTAGCACAGCTCGGTCTAGTCGATACATAACGCAACCCCAGTCAAACGTTTGACTGCAGTATCTTCTATTCTATGCGCCTTATAATCCGGTGCGCCCTATATATGATAAAAGTTCTAAAATAGGCCATTCATTGAGGGTGTGCCTTATAATCCGGTGCGCCTTATAGGGCGGAAAATACTGTTGGTTTATAAATGTAATTATCAATGCTTATTTAATGTTTCTCTGTGTATTCCAGCGCTGCAGACTGAGCTGTCAACAGGTGGCACTCTGTGGTTCTCTGACCTGACCCTTCCAGACCACACTTGGGTCCTCCCTATCTCCCTTGGACTCATTAACTTGCTCATTATAGAGGTCAGTATTTACTATTTTATATGCTATATGTATTTTTTGTTGTTGTGTACATTTTGGGTATTTTAGATCTAGATTACAAGAGGGTGATTATAGAGGTCAGTATTTACTATTTTATATGCTATATGTATTTTTTGTTGTTGTGTACATTTTGGGTATTTTAGATCTAGATTACAAGAGGGTGAGTGAGACAGGTTGAAGACGGTTGCTCTGGTTGGCCCAAGTCAGGTCACGTGGCACAAAATATAGCCCAGCAGAAGTTGTGTTTGAACTTGCGCTTACTCATGGATGACCATGTTTAGTTTCTACCGTACATGTCCATCTTTTATTACCGTATGCAGACCAGACTTTTTGAGTCCTACCGTTTGGGCCTGGATGTTCCTCCGCTACACCTAGCCTTCCTAAAAGGGTTTCTCTGTTACCTGTGACCTGACCATTCACTCACTCATCACTCTGGCATATGAATTCCCCTCAGGGATTCTGGTTCACCGGTCTGTCTCTCGGCCTGATTGACTGACTGTCTCTCTCCTTTTGTGTCAATCTTCCTGTTTGTTTCTCTCTCTCCCCTGTATGTCTGTCTTTCTTTCCATCTGTCTCTCTCCTGGTATCTCTGTCTGCCTGTCTGTCTATTTCTCTCTGATCTGTCTGGCTGTCTTCTGGTCTGTCTCTCTCTCCTGACTCTCTCTCTCTCGTCTGTCCGTCTGT
The DNA here is from genome assembly GCF_902167405.1 of Gadus morhua. Classification (NCBI taxonomy): domain Eukaryota; kingdom Metazoa; phylum Chordata; class Actinopteri; order Gadiformes; family Gadidae; genus Gadus; species Gadus morhua. The sequence continues at coordinate 11,208,220 of NC_044057.1, forward strand.
CTCTCTCCTGCCTGTCTGTTTCCCTGTCCGTCTGTCTCTGTCTCCCAATGTGTGTCTCAGATCTTTGCAGTGCAGAGACTGCAGGTGTCTTCCCTACAGCGGTACATGACCCACTTCCTGCGAGGTGTGTCCGTTCTGATGGTCCCCATCGCGGCCACCGTCCCTTCGGTGAGCCGCTTACACCCCTTGTATCTGGTTTCTAGTGTGTTTATCTCTACAAAATCATAAAAAAGATACACACAGGATGTGCATGATTGAACATGTGTATACTTATTTTCCGGTAACAAAACCTGTATGAATAACTGCAGTTTCATTCAGGGTGATGTTCAGTTTGTGTACTTGTACGCACACACACATCGATACACACACACCGACACGCACATACACTCTCGGACAGCTTGATTGTTCTCATCGTGCCTCTGCATGCCCCTTATCTATCATCAATTGGTGCACTTGTTTCTGCGTGAAGAAAAACATGGAGAAAGTACATAGTGGTTTTCTGACGAGAAACCTTACATTTAGTTATAATATTGTGATATGACACTAAACCAAAATACAATGGTACCACAAATAGCTGTGTGTGTGTGTGTGTGTGTGTGTGTGTGTGTGTGTGTGTGTGTGTGTGTGTGTGTGTGTGTGTGTGTGTGTGTGTGTGTGTGTGTGTGTGTGTGTGTGTGTGTGTGTACAAACACATACATGCTGATGTTTTGGTGAATTACAAAATGCATGAAAACTTCTTCACCTTAATGCAGTGTGCACACGTGCCAAAACATGTCTACTTACTTTCTATACTCCTGCATTCTTGCTGAGCGATTTGGACATGCTTGCTCACTGCGGGTACTGGGTAGATATGTGTATGTGATTGATGCCAACAGTGAGTGAGTCTGCACACGCACACCTGATGTTTTGTCCGCCTTTTGAAATGTGTCTTATCAGCATCTTTGAGGAGCATCATGTTATGTCTCTCTTTCACTCACTGTCTCTCCGTCTGTGTCTTGCTTGGATGTTTCTGTTTCAGAATAGGAACGCTTTCCTTACTAGGTCCTCATACAGGCTTTGGTTATCGTCTCTCTAACGCGCTCTCCTCGTTTTGTTACCATCCTATCACTCTCTAGTCCCTGGCTCTTTACTGGCTGAGCTCGAGCCTGGTGGGTCTGGGACACAACCTGCTGCTGCGCTCCCCACGCTTCCGCATGGCCTGCCACATCCCCCCGCTAAGGTCCGACTCCCAAACCCCTTACCGGGACCTGGCCTCCGCCCTCAGGAAAAAGTACCTCCCATGAAGTGTGTGTGTGTCTGTGTGTGTGTGTGTGTGTGTTTTTTATGTGACATAATGTGTTAAGTTTAGCCAAACTTGTTTCTGTATGGCACATGTTTGGCCACACTTCGGAACAATCAAATCAAATAAACCTTTTGTGCTCTGATGTAAAATACGTCACCCATGATTTTGTGTTTATTGTATGCATAAGATGCCTTTTTGTAACTGGGAATTTGCAGAAGTAACTAAAAAAGTTGTTGATGGGTTAGTTCGTTTAGAATGAAACACCAACATACCGATCTTATGAACTTGCACTTTCAATGATTTGCTGGTCTTTAGAGATGGATAGATAGGAAGTATCATCAACGATGATATTATATCTGTCTATTACCTTGTTATAAAATTAACGTTTGAGCTTATCTTTAAAACGTATAATAGCGTGAAGCTTTAGAGGGGCCCCACATGAACTGGACAGGGGCCGATTGAAAGGCACCAATGGCGTGACACTGTGGGCGTGGTCAAGTTTTTATTACAGCGAGAACTCTTTGCTGGTACAGTTAATTTAGCTCACTGAAAGCTGCAACACCTTGCACACAGAACTGCCAGAACTCTGTTGCAAACATGCTGATTCTTTACGCCGTCGTCGTGTCACTGTCCATGGTGTCCGCGAGCCGAGTCTCGCGCAGCTGTGGTACCTGCGAACTCACGGTCTGCGAGCCGCTGCCCGTCGACGGATGTGCGACGGGTTCGGCGCTCGACTCCTGCGGTTGCTGCGTCGTCTGCAACGCCGCAGCGGGCGAGCAGTGCGGCGGGCGCGGAGCCGCTGCCAGGCGCTGCGCGTCGGGGCTGGAGTGCGTCAAGTCCGACAAGGACAAGAAGAGCAAAGCAGGCGTGTGCGCCTGTAAAGCCAACTACGAGGTGTGCGGCAATGACGGGGTGTCCTACCAGACGGGATGCGACCTGAAAGCCGCCAGCAGCAAAGCCGTCGCGGCGAAGCAGGAGGCGATCATTGCGCAGAACAAGGGAAGATGTGCAACAGGTGAGGGTTCAAAAAGCATTCGGCGTAGAAGTCAACATGAACCAAAAGCTTATATAGAATATTAACCACCATGCCTAAATTCAATTTAGCAAAAAAAGATTTCCACGCCGGTCAGTAAATTATATTATTGATTTTCATCAACTTTTTTATTGGTTTTACTACGCTAACAATTTAGTCTGAATGCTTGGCATGTGGTCAGAGTAAACACACACGCCCCCCTTCCTCATGAAGGCTGGTGGTGAAGTAGACCTACCCGTGATAAAGTAGGCCATCCCTGGCCCTGGAAACAGTAGCCCTATCCTGGACCCAGCCGTAGCTGAATTCCAGCAGCAGGCCGTATACTCTTGTAAAGGAGAAGGGCTCTTTGTTAAAACCAAGAGGCCCCCCATAGAAACACACACACGCACCCTGTTGATGGGTGTGCGGGTGTGCGTGTGGGTGTTTGTGGAGGACCACTGAACCAGCACACTATTAATTATTACCGAGCACTGGCCGTTATGTTGCGTCAGTATAGCCTTCTCTCGTAGAACGAGATAGTTTGACTCAGTAGCTCTGGCTGAGGAGCCTGAGGAGTAGAACAACTTTGATTAAAACAATGTGAAGCAGATGTTAATGATGGAGAACCTGTTGATTTATCTCTCTGCGACACTGCAGGGTCAAGGATCAATTGAAATGTGTGGGAGCGTAGGCTGACTCACAGGGTTGTAGATCTGGTCGCCTCTCTATTCGCCGTTGTCACGTCCCGCTTGTATGTGGAGCTTGGCCCCGCAACGTTAGAAAGATTTGATGGGAAACAGAAATGTGAGACAATTATTCTAATGCACCAGTTAAACACACATCTCTTAAATATATAAGTCTTGAGCTACAATGTTTTGTATCGATTTCTAAATAATATATTATCTTTTCTGTTTTAACAATAATACAAATGCAACTTAGTTGGAATAGGGTTGGTTTGTCTACAAATAAAAGGGGAGATAAATAATGTAAACACATTGTCCTTATTATTATGGTTATTTTTAAAAGGCAGCTTGCCACCACTTAAAGTGGATTTATGTTATGAACACACTTTAATATCTTTAATGATTTCCATTACCATAAATGTATCATGACTCCCTTTTTCTATGTGAAAAAAAACAACAGATCAGCTTACTTGACTGAGAAGCTGGCCAGGGGTGAAATACTTAACCAAGCTGCACAAAGCCACTGGTTGCATTTTCCCAAAGCACAGAAACGGCGAGGAATGTGTGTTATAATCCTGTTTGATATCCATGAGAGCGTTTCTTTTGTTTTTTTTAACGCAATTCTTCCCTCTATATTTCAACTCCCCTATCACTCAGATTATCTTCTCATGATAGACTACATCCCAACCTTTTATAGTAAAGATAAACCTCACAATAATCGATTGGTTATAAACGGTTTGACTCAAAGCCTAAAGGTTCCGGGTTCAAACCCCAATGTTCAACAGTCTACGTGTAGCCATCCCTAAGCCAAGTGCCCTAGTTCACCCATGTACCAGCTTGTTATGCTTTGCCTAAGTTAAAAATAATCTAGCAAACGACTTTTGCCACGTGTTCTCCCTCTGCTCTATAGCACCGGTGATCGTGACGGCCCCAGGGGACGTGTACAACGTTTCGGGCTCCCAGGTATATCTGAGCTGCGAGGCCATCGGCATCCCAACCCCGGTCGTCACCTGGAAGAAGGTACGATATGTCCCTCACAGGCCTCCTTACGCACTCGCAACAGCAGATATAAATAACGCAACACCATGGGCCTTAATTCACCTATAGCGGCTGTCTTAGCTCCATCTTGGTTCTAAACGCAAGGTGAATAAGTCCCATGTTCATGACGGTCAGTCGTGGGGGAAACCGAATGCACCTCAAGCTCCCTGAGGTCATGACTTTAATTAACATCGTCACTGGCAGCGGGTTAGAGTGTTTGGCAAGCACATCATACCAAGGAATTTGGTTTGGGAAGAGTGACACACTGGATGCTTGGGAGTACTGCACAGACACACATACACGCATATACATTACACCCACGCACACGCATACACACACAGACACACACGCACACACACACATTGTCATGGTTATTTATACAAATTTGCTCCATCAGGATGACCGCAACAAATCCCAACTGGACTCATTCGATTTCCTCGGTTAATCCGTCCTTCCGGCCATTGTACTTTGGCGGCCCAGTGTGTTTCAACAAGCGGCGCGTACAGAGGAAGTGTCTCATTCAAACTCCACAGGAAATAACAGCACTCCGTTAAACTCCTGCTTCCCGTCAAGTTGAAGTGCCTCACCTACTGTCGGTCAAGTGTACCCGGGAGCAAACATCCAACACAGGACACAGGACAGGAGCGACCATAGCTAAATTCATCTTCATTGTATTCTATTCATGTCATGTGTTCTTAAAGGGCCAGTGGTTTCATGTACCAGCTGGGAACCGATTACACACAACATACTTCATCCACTGTCTTGTTAGGGAGGGGTGGGGGAGGGGGTGGCTTGGAGATGAAATCACATGAACTTGGCATTCCTGTCTCCCATAGCTCGCTTCACAGGGCCCCTGGAATATTTGAATTCCTGTTCGGAGCATGTCAAGGATTTGAGTGAAGTCTGAGGTTTGCAGAGAGTTGATCATAGGAGACAAGTATTAAGGAGGTAGGGAATGAGGAGGTACGGGCCATCCCACCTGAAGAGAAAACTCACAGCTTGTGCTCCATGACGCAGGGGAGAGAGAGTGCAGAGGTGAGGTCGAAGTGAGGAGGTGACAAGAGTGGAAACAATCGAAGGGGAGGTCAAACCCTCAATGAGAGGCAGGAAAGGGAGGGAGGGAGGGTGGGGGTAGAGGAGAGAGAGGAGGAAAACGTGGGAGGTGACTCGTGACCGGCCCGACCAAGGTCACAGAGAGAGGGATAGAGAGAGAGAAAAAAAGAGAAAGAGTGAGTATTGGAGTGTAATTTATAGCAACCCTCACTTACTCAAGTAGGAGTTATACGTCCCTGTATAATATATCATGGGACTCACTAGAAACAAAATTTCATAGAGAGAAGAAGGGGAAGGTAAATAATCTCAGAGTGGAGAAAATGTATGACTCCTCCGCTAAATTTAGACAACTTCCGGCACTTCCCTCGATCTGACATCCAAACTTGGTGAGGGCTAAAACAGTGACTTTCACAGTTAGATACCCACTCCATCCGTGTCTGAGGACAGAGAAATCAAGCTCCCAGGAGTCTCTCTACTCTGGTGTCTCTGAGGCTCTGAAGCCAAGCGTCTCTTCCTGGCTGTTTGGAGAGCCGCTGGCTGCCAGTGGCCGGGGAGGAGCTGCAAAGACCGGAGCAGATCCTAGATCAGTGGGAATAACATTGTGCAGCTTTATGGCAAACACTTGAGCATGACCCTGCCTGTGATCCTGCCTTCTCTGGAAACAGTCTGAGACAAGACAAGTCGTGCTGCAGAGAGGGAGTGCTGGGGGTGGGTTTTAGTCTGAGTCTAGACAAGCTAAGCTAAAATAAAGAGAGACAGGAAAAACCCACTCGTGTTTTGGTCTTAGTCATGTTAAGATCAAGAGATTGAGGAGGACAACACTGTGTTTTTTGTTTGAGAAAACAGTTCAAGTTAAAATAGGAGACAGAGGGGAAAGCACTTGAGCAGCGGTGTTTGTGTGTATCTAAAGCATATCGTAATGCTAATGATTATCTCCATCAGGGGCCAGATCTAGTCTATGTGGTTATATCCTGTTTGACTGCCAACTTGAAAGGTACTGGGTTCGAGACCCCAATGTCCCTTACCCATACCTGTTCCTTAATAGCATGCATCTGAGTCCACTGTAAGTCACTTTGGATAAAAGCGCCTTCTAAAATAGGATGATGATGATGAGTTCTTAGTGTTTGTGGTCTGCTGCCCCAGCTGGTCAGCGGTAAAGGGAGGATGGAGCTTCTTCCTGGGGACAAGGACAACCTGGCCATCCAGACCCGCGGAGGACCAGAGAAACACGAGGTCACTGGCTGGGTGCTGGTGAGTACTTCACTCACACAAACATGCATATACACTGGCACGCACACACATACACGAACACACAAACATAAACAAACACACACACACACAGACACACATGTAACACTCACATCGGCAGATATACATATATACAAAATACACACACTCCCACACATTTGCACAAAGACACGCACCCAAAGACACAGACACACACAAATTCAAAGATGCAAGAACACAAATGATGCATGAACGCATGAACACAAACTCATAGAGTTTGAATTAATGGCTTAATTACGATTTGGTCCACATAATTGGGTCCTTGGAAGTGTGCACATGCACGCACACTTGCATGCAGGAACTCACATAAGACTGTCATCGATTCTTGCATATTGTTAATTTGTTAATTCATATAAATAGATGAGGAATGCCAATGTTTGCCTACAGCGACCTTGGACATGATTTAGAGCATGTTGTGGGAATTCTCCATAGATGTTTATCCTTTGCAGTGGTTATCTAAACGTCCTGCCAGGTGTAAGGCCAGACTCCCAGACACCGGTTGAAGTGAACGCGGGGCCACAGAAGAGAGTGTTTGTGTCTTGTGCTGGGCTTGTTTACCGCAGCCGGGCTGACATTCGAACCAATAACGTTTCCCACGTGGCAGTTGAGAGGATAACGGGAGTGATTTTTCTTTTTCTTTGTCTTGTTTTCTTTTGCCTCCTCCTTGTTTTGTAAAGATCTCTCCACTCAGTGTGGACGAGGCTGGGTCTTATGAGTGTCACGCTGCCAACACCAAGGGCGAGGCTTCGGCTGTGGCCACCATCCACGTCGTGGACTCCCTGGACGACATCCCCATCAAGAAAGGTACCTCGGGGTTATCGCTAGCCTAGCGCACAGTCAGGCTACGGTTGGCCCAGTACACAAGGTGGGGTTGGCCCAGTACACAAGCTGGGGTTGGCCGGGCATTCAAAATTAAAAAGTACTTTCAACTTTTAAACTAAATCAGTAATGTGCAAAATAAAAATGTAAAAAAGAATCCAAACCTTTTGGATGAGTATAGATTTTGAAAAGTCATGGCTCTCATCGCCTCCTAATACAGGCCTTTGCATGGGGCCCGGGGCCATGATCAGACATGCGTTTCTGGGTGTTTTCCTACACAGGCTTTAACAGATCCCTGCGCTAGAAAAGCTTTGCTCAAGGGGGACTAAAAGCCCATTCTTTCCATCCAGCTCGACATCACATCATTGATAGTGCAGAAGCGTCCCCACAGGCAGCACATCGCTCTCCAAGTGGTAATGGGGAATGCAAAGGTTTAATGAGTTCACGTCAAATTATGACACTAAAATAATAACATGGGGTTTGTTTGATGGATCATTTGGCAACTTATTTTGTCTTGCTGGTGTAGAAGGGCATGAACAGACGAAGATAAAGATGAGAAAGTTATTAGCAAAAGAAGAAAATCTTTCATATTGTGTAAACTAATAACTGAATTTCTCTTTCTTTCAGTGAACAAGGACGAAGAGCTTTAAGTGGAGAACAGCGAATTAAACCAATCATTAATTCTTTGAATAAACAGACAAACCTGATGCTTATAAATCCGCTAGTGAAGCAAGCTCTCCAGAACTGAAACACGAAAATCCTCCCCTTGTGAAATCAAAGTTGGCTCTCATCGTCTATTGAAACCTATGCTTTATGACCACTGTTCTCTTCATCTCACGGAAGTTCTTGTGTTTAGAAATGTAGAACAAAGCCATATCATCATACAGGCAATGCTCATTGGTGTTATGTTGTAACTAGGCAAAGCCTTCGGGCAAGATATGTGGAAAGACGCTCCCAGTCACCCCCCCTCCCCCAACACACACACACACACACACAGACACACCACATTAAAACCATTTCTATATTATGAACTTCAACTGTGCTGGAAAGTGACATGACGTTACAGGCAGGCAAAACACAGGCCCTCATTCCACAGGCTTAGACCCACTAGCCAAACACCACCGATAACTCCCACACAGACGGGATTTGCTCTCTTAACAAAACAGGCCGTTGTGTTTGGGACAGTGTGTACGCGAAGTCACTGAGGCAAAGTCGTTCTTTCAACAGGAATTGAAACGGAATGCGGAATGTGCTATCTTTATCGTAGCTGTGTACACCATGGAATATTAGAAAAGCTTAAGTATAAATCATGGGGTTTTTTTGGGCAGTAGAAGTAGACATTTAGTTTTATATATAGAAATGTGTGTGTAAGCTGTATGTTGAAATTTAACATTTTGGGTAAGGACAACAAATGTGTTGAGATAAGCCATGTTCTGTGTTTCAGTGTCACTAATAGTAAAACAACTAAAATGAATGTCTTGAATTGTTGTACTGTGAAAGGCTGAAAATTATATGCTATCATTTTAAATATGCTTTACCCTTTTTTTCAAAGTACTGTACACTGCAGTCATTCCACTACCAACAGCAAACAGGAAATGTGCTGAAAATGGGCATCCAATCAAAGAGCAGTTATGCTCAGGATATAATGAATTGAACTGTACAGTTTAGAGGGATCGGGCGATTGGCCAGTATTGAGATGAAGATAGACAGGTATGATGTCCTGGGTAACATCAGGTCAGGTTTAAATCGTTCAAACCAAATCTAGACTGCTCCTGTGTTTACTGCCATCATGCAACACAATTGATCGGGTTGGGTGTTAGGATTAGAGGCCAGGGCATAGATTTGTATTTATTTTTAAAATGGCATGTGATGGATCACATGGCTGTCAGGTTAGCTTCACTCGGCCGTTTCTGACCCAAAGGCCCTTCAGGTAAAAAGACCCCTCAAACACCCTCAGCTAAGGTCATAAGCATTGGGCCCCTTTCATCCTCTTGCGACTTTTGCCTTGGGGCACAGGTTCCTTATTCTTAGTTCCCCATGGAAGAAACACACACGTCGTTGCAATGGCTTCAGATTGGCTGAAATCAGAAAATTTGCTCGAAATATTCAATACATTTCTGATTGGATTTAAAAAGCAGATAGTGATGTGACTTTTTGTGGTAGTGACGTACTAGAGTAGTGTTCAAATTAGGGATAGAAACAGGCACAGAAAACATTAGTTTAACTTACTTAATGCAGACAGGAAAACAGAGCAGTGGCTCAGAGGGAGACGTGTGCAACAAGGGAAGTGGCCATGGCCCGTTGGCGTACCTGGGTTTTTGTTGCGGCAGCCGCGACACTCGTAGGTGTGGTTGCATGTGTTGGCGATGGCCATGAGGCCGCACAGGTTGCACACGTGCACCTGGTAGGGGTCGGACGCCTCGAACAGACGCTCCCTCAGGAACTGGGCGGCGCTGTGGGCGATCTGACAATCACGCTCCATCTCACCGAAACGCAGACCGCCATCACTGGGAGGAGGGCAGAACACGATTGGTTGGGTGAGGGGGGAGAGAGAGACAGAGACAGACAGACAGACAGACAGACAGACAGACAGACAGACAGACAGACACAGGGGAAGGAGGAGGGACACAGAGAGAAAGACAGACAGACAGACAGACAGGGGAAGGAGGAGGGACACAGAGAGAGACAGACAGACAGACAGACAGACAGACAGACAGACAGAGAGAAACAGGGGAAGGAGACGTAAAGATAGAGAAACTGTACGAGAGAAACAGAATGTTGGAAAGTCGGAGTGCGCGACAAAGGAAGGCAATGGGTTCCTACCGCGATCTGCCCTCCATGGGCTGTCTGTTGAGGATCTGGACCGGCCCTCGGGCCCGGGAGTGGATCTTGTCGTCCACCATGTGCTTGAGGGGCTGGTAGTATGTGGGCCCGGTGCCATGCCGTAATTCCGACGCGTAATTGTTCCGACGTCTCAATGGTCCGAAATATTTCCCATTAGATCGACATGCCGCTATGCCGACGGTTCAATGTTCCGAAAACGGAACCCATTGGTCCGAAGGTCCGTTTGTCCGACTTTTCAAAAAGGAGGCGCATTAGGCCGACGGTTCAATATGCCGAATAGGCCAAGGTGCAATTCCACATGTGTGATTATGAAACCAAAAATAAAAGACGATGTAGGCTAAGTTCCAGAAGTGCACTTCACCAAGCCAGACTGTTGCTGTGGGCTTGAACGGTCACAAGAGGTGAATTTATGAAGCGCACGTTATACAAGGACTAATGCTTTTCCTGTAAAGAAGTCAAACGGTGAGTGAAAAACAAATACAAATGTTATCTTTAGTAGCTGTGTGTGGGCCTATATGTGTTGTTTACTGTGTTTACAGTGGGCTTTTAGCCTAAATAATTTTGTTGGTATTGATTTAGTCAAACTTATACCTCATGCCGTGTACTTAGTCAAGTGTGTGTGTGTGTGTGTGTGTGTGTGTGTGTGTGTGTGTGTGTGTGTGTGTGTGTGTGTGTGTGTGTGTGTGTGTGTGTGTTCGTGCCCGTGTTGAGAATTAGACCTACGCTCTGAAACACCGTGTCGAAATGAAGTGAAGCGTTGTCACTTTGCTCTCCAATATTCATCGTGAACGTGATATGTAGGCCTATGTTGTATTTTGGAGATAGAGAGTGAGAGAGCGAGAGAGAGCAAGAGCGCGAGCAAGGTATAAAACTCTTTATAGCCTATTTAGTAGGCCTATTCGGCATATTGAACCGTCGGCCTAATGCGCCTCCTTTTTGAAAAGTCGGACAAACGGACCTTCGGACCAATGGGTTCCGTTTTCGTAACATTGAACCGTCGGCATAGTGGCATGTCGATCTAATGGGAAATATTTCGGACCATTGAGACGTCGGAACAATGAGGTGTCGGAATTACGGGCATGCCCCGTGGGCCCGATGAAGATCTGGGAGGTGAGCTTGCGGACGGTGAAGCCATTGTAGAGAACCTGCATTGGAGGGACAGAGAGCGCTTGGTAATCACGCATGGCACCCAGTGAGCCATCATATCAGACCTGTGGGAGTGTGGGGGGGGGGGGGGCTCTGTGGCACAATGCCTCATATTGTGTCTTCGTATCGCTAGCTCTGACTTCGTATTAAGGCCCGAACGGGTACCACACAACAAAAATGTAGAAGAAAACGGAATCCAGTATGACATAGCAGTGTACATAACCCCCAGTGTTTACTCGGTGAGTTACACTGAGTAACACGAACGAACGGGTGTTAGTCTGTATCCATTTCCCACGTACCAAGTCGAGCCAGCCATTCATTTGTGGGAACAGACAACAACCTTACATATTGTCAACGGTAACACCATCTCAATGGAGAGTGGTAAAGAAGAGAACGAGTGCTCTGGGTTTACCTCGTTACCCCTCAGGTGGTAGCCGTACTCGGACAGCAGGTTGGAGACCTTCTGCACGTTGACCGCGTCGTTGAACGGCGTGGCGTCGCCGATCTCGCCCTTGTTTACAGAAACCTGTGCACGCACAGGGGAAAAGGGACAGAATGAGACGGAATCACGTCAACGTTTTACATGGAACAGTGTTTAATTTCAAAAAGATTTAACTAAATGGGTTGGTTCAGAGTTGATGTATGAATGCTATGCTGGAGTGCCCTGTGCCCGGGTCAACAATAAACATGCCTAGAGTAACGTCAGTGTCTGGCTAGTTAATCTCAGTATACCCAATATACTACAGTCGCGCTGGTCGACAGTGTGACCTTGGGCCGGGCTGAACACAGAGCGACGGCGTCAGCATGGGGTTAGCTGTGATTGGCTCTCAAGGCGTACTGTGATACAAGATCCAGCCTTGCAGTGCAAAGTAAACAGGATACTGGACAACATCAACAGTGTAGGCAGATTGTTGGATTGAGACGGATGCTCCATAGAGTGCATTTATATAGCCACTTAAAGTGTTGACACACACAGGGAACTTTAGAAATACATTTATCTACAGAATTGTTAACATTGAATTTCAGATTCTATACTCTGAAACTAGGTTGTGCAGCATTATAACTTTTTGTCTGTCTCACACACACACACACACACACACACACACACACACACACACACACACACACACACACACACACACACACACACACACACACACACCTTGCCCTGCAGACACTCGATTAAGTGACCGACTGTCATTCGAGAGGGGATGGCATGGGGGTTGATGATGATGTCAGGCGTGATTCCCTCACATGTTCCCTCACACGTGAATGTCCTACAGAGCAAACACACAAAGACGCTAGAAGACACAACACCCACGGACGGCTCTTTGGATTGAGAGAACCCCTGTTGGAGGCCCTCTATCGTCTTACATGAAACCCAATCCTTGTTGTGCTTTCTAAGACCGCTTTACAAAGGGAATTTGTTCCAACACATGAGCCGCAGCAGGCTCTCCAGATTAATAAAGAGCGTGCTAACATGCAGAGAAGCAGAATGGGCTGGTTAGCGAGTTTGATTAAAGGTAGGTAGATAAGTAACAAAAGGTCTGGGGAAACTATGGGTCTAGAAGATGGTCTACCCGTGTTTATTCACCATTTAGTTACTTAGCTTTTAGTCAAAGAGACTAAGGCGATTATATTGGAATGGGATGCATCATGAATGAGCAGGTAGCGGTTTGTCTCTTGCCCGGGGGGGGGGGGGGGGGGTTGTCTCTTGCTCCCTATTGACAACGGGGTTTAAACCCAGAATCCTTTGGGCTCCCCGGTCAGACACGCCAACCTCGGACCTACACTATCTGGACACGGGGTGTGAATCTTTTGGTATCTCTCAAATCTATTTTGATTCTTGAGGGTTACGATTCGATTAAAAAACTATTCTTGATTCCCGATTCAAAATAAACTAATGAATCAGTACATAGGGGTGCACATTTCACAATATACTCCAGTTCGCTATGTGCTAAGAAAGGCAGTTTGGGAAACTAATTTAAGGAAGCAGAGTACAGTTTGTAAAAGATTATGTAATTTTTTTATTTGAATATCAACAGATTTCATTAATGTGAACACACTAAGACGAAAAAAAAAGGAAGAATATTAACGTTTTTGCAAATCTTTGTGATTGTTTTACCCCTGGCCAGCATTTTGATCAGATATCCCTTCACATTCCCACTCCGTGTATGAGGATGTGGTTTTACCTCTTGTCGGTACTGGATTCCGCAGGTACCCTTCTGTCCGTGTCAGCTGGCAAACTTCTCTCCGATCTGGGGGATGCGGACGGAGCGGACCTGTGGCCAGGGGAGATGGAGAGACAGACGGAGAGACAGGTTGTGACACGCAGCCCTGAGGGACTGTTCAGCTGGGCTGGAACAAGAGTTATGCATACCCCATTTGTCAACAGCTACTGCTCTGCAGCTCGTAAAATATGAGGGTTTAATGATCTGGTTTTGACTGATTGATAGGGAACGACAGAGATGCTCCTCGAGGGCAGGATATCAAGACAACACATCTTGTTGTGTGTGTGTGTGTGTGTGTGTGTATGTGTGCGTGCGTGCGTGCATGCGTGCGAATGCTGGAAGTTGCTTGGTGCATTAGCCTTTATGAGCAAAAAACTATTCGTTCTCTTCTACGGATTCTTGTTAAGAACAATAATGGTGATTTTGTCTATTTAAACCCTAACAATCGTGCCTTAATGTCCTCATGAACCAGATCTGGGACCCCCCCCACCCTCACCGGTCTGTGTGTAGCACACTTATGGTTGGATTAATCAGACAGGGGATGATCTTTCGTGGCATTTATTGTCGACGGTCTGTAACGCATTAAACATACGGTCGGATAACCACAGTTCTCCATATGCAGCTCCCTAGCTAAATTTCTCTACAGTCAGGACCACTAAGATACATGCAAAATAATGATAATAATAATGATGAAGAATACACAGTAAATTGTCATATTAGGCTCACCTGTAACACATTAAACATAAGGTCGGATAACCACACTTCTCCATATGCAGCTCCCTAGCTAACTTTCTCTACAGTCAGGACCACTAAGACCCCCGGTGGGCTGCCCCTATGTGCCTGTGTGTGGCATCCCCCTAACTCCTGACAATTCTACCATAACGGTCTTAATTCCTTTCATTCTGCATGCACATATTCAGTCAAAGCATAGCTTAAAATAAATCAATAAACAAAACCTCAAATACAATATACAGGGGGTGTAGATGTTTCCCGGCCCTGGACAGTGCACCTTTTCCCATAATGTCCAATACTATAGCCTAACTTAACCAGAGTCCCACACTCTCCCCTACAAAATAAATGTCGTCTCGACGTTACACATTCCCAGAATATTGGTCTTCAACTCAGGAGCCATGGAAACAAGAACGGGAGTCTCAATTCAAAAGTACTTGCTGTCCATGAACAGTCTTTAACATGGCCGGTATCTCCCGTTGTCTTGCCACGTCATACAGGTAGACATCACTGGCCAAGTGATCTCTGAGGCATAACTCTGCTTTGCAGGATAGGTACCTTTAATGAAAGATGATGATCTTGTTCCTATCCCATAACCCACCCAACAGACTCACATGTGGTTAAATTGTATGCCTCACATACCCATAGTAATACCATAATATGTGTTAGCAGTCTGGAATCTGGTACTGTTTGCAAAATAAATAGAAAATACGAATAAAAAATACTAGCAGCTGCTTCTATTTGTGTGTGTAAAACAGTTTGACCTTTTTAACCTTTGAACTAAAGTAACATATAACCAGAGGCGGATAGAGTACACAGCTTCCTTACTTGAGTAACAGTACAGATACCCCTTGCTAAATTTTACTCAAGTACAAGTAAAAGTACTACAGTCAGATGTCTACTTAAGTAAAAGTACTGAAGTACTTGTTTTTTAAAGTACTTGAGTATCAAGAGTACAAGAGTATGTTTTCTAAATATTGCATTACTACTGCTACAGTGCTTACGTTTATGTATAGAAACGTCCTGCATGGAGTTATGAAAAATGTTAACACCTTGGAGAATGTAAAAGGAATTGAAAGTAAAATCAAGTAATTTTCATCTTTTTACCATGGCAATAGCACTATAGTATACAGTGTATAACAGTATACTCAAGAACATAAAAACAATTGCTCAGCTTACATAAATATGCAATATCAGAAAAGAAAATTCAGCTAACAATTCTATGTATGTGTGAGTTTCTCAGTTTTTTTATCAATCAAATCAACAATCGTCTCTCATCTAATTCTGACCATGGAGTTGGCTTTGGCGGAAAGCGAAGGTGATTGCTGATAGGCTGAAGGCTGTCCTAATCAGTTTGAGAGGGAATCACGTTTGAGAGGGAAACAACAAATTGAGGGTTTCCGTGATTTTTCTTTTCTCCTTTTATTTTTTATTTTTCAGAAGGAGTAACGGGTACTCACGGTCATGGATAGAAATGTAACGGAGTAAAGAGTACAATATTTGCCTCTCAAATGTACTTGAGTAAAGTCATGAGTACTCCCAAAAAATGATACTTGAGTAAAGTACAGGGGTCTCATTTATAAAACTGTGCGTGGGATTGTTACTAAAAATGTGCGTACGCCCAGAAGCCAAGTTTTGCGTGCGCCAAAAAATATTCGGATTTATAAAACACTGCGTACGCACACCTGTACGCTATCTTTGCTTTATAAATCACATACTGACTATAATTGTGCGCAGCTGAATCAGCTTCACGTTCCGCCCTCTACACGCCCCTTTTTAACCATAAATGGTCAATGCAAATGACCTCATGAATGCGATCTGCATATAAAACAGACTCAGATGCCGGTATTATGTCTTGTTGGAAACAATGGCAGAAGTACTGAGAAAATCAAAAAAGCGATATTTCACGGAGGTTGAAGTGGAGACACTTGTGGGTGAGATGGAGGCCCGAAAGGTAGTTTTGTTCGGCGGTCACGGGATTGGAATCGCCAACAACAAAAAGCAGAGTGAGTGGCAACATGTTGCTGCAGCAGTGAACTCTGTCAGTAGCACGGAGCGCACAGTCCCAGAATTAAAAAAAGAAGTGGTCTGACATAGAGTTACATATTTTTATGTAGCCTACCAATAAATCGTTATGGTCCCTAAATACCCTCTCCCTCCGAATCCTGCATGGTCCGCCAGAAGTGCCATATGGTGCAGCATTACCACGGCGCTCACCTCTGTATTTATAGGGTTATGGTAATAAGACTGACGAGAACGCCTTGGATAATCAGTTTGTAATTACCCACGTAAAATGTTCTTGAACATAACCCCTTTTTAATGCCTGATTTGTCATGAAAAGCATCAAGAGTAACGGACAACGATTGTGATGAGTGTGGCTTGGTTTTTCACACTTGGGATTTAATTGACATTTGATTATGTGTTTACAGTGTCACATAAAAATATTATGTTATTGACACATGTTGGACAGATGCTTTATTCCATGCAGTCGCGCCGTCAGTGGACAGTAGGCTATGGAGTGA
Organism: Gadus morhua; assembly: GCF_902167405.1. Lineage (NCBI taxonomy): Eukaryota > Metazoa > Chordata > Actinopteri > Gadiformes > Gadidae > Gadus > Gadus morhua. The sequence goes on from NC_044057.1 coordinate 11,224,866, forward strand.
CGGGATTAAATATAGAGAATTTATTTTTATTTATATTCTAAGGAGATATTTCTGGAGTTATAACTGAGAAATAACGCAGTGGACTTAAATTATTCTGATTAGGATCTAACGCATGATACGGGTTGAAATTAAATTGATGAAGGGCGATGATAAAACATAATCGTTCTTCTCACTCTGCAATTCTTCGGTCTGACTTCAGTTCACCACCACACCGTCTGTGTCGCCAATTCTCCTTTTCCTCCAAACCATGCGTACGCATGGGTCAGAGTTTGCTTAGGGCTGCGCACATTTTCCCGTCAAGTTGGTTTTTTATAGATCACAACCTTGGCGTGAAAAGTCACGTACGCAACTTTCAGCCCCGTTTTGTGCGTACGCAACGGTTATAAATGAGACCCCAGGGGCCTCATGTACTAAGACTTGCGTGGATTTCATACTGAAACTTGGCGTACGCCAAAACCCAGAAACTGTCTTACGCACAAATAAATTCAGATGTATCAAAGTGTGCGAACGCATGGATCCAAGCACGTTTCTTTCGTACATCTCGATCAACGTGGAATTGAGCGCACATGCCGAGGTGCCAAACTCCTCCCTGTCCACGCCCTCATTTAAATATGCAATTTCATTTAAATAGGCCTCTGGACCTGAGATTCACCTCTTAATCCGATCACCTGGCACCATGAACAGAGGCAAAAAACGAAACTTCACGGAGTCTGAGCTCGAGATTTTGCTCCACGAGGTAGAAATGCGCAAGCATATGCTATTGGAACCCTGTCAACAGGGATAAATGCAAAACAAAAGAGAAGTGAGTGGGAGTGTGTTTGCGAGGCCATCAATGCAGTGGGGTCTCAGCAGCGCACACACTCTGAAATTAAAAAAAAGTGGTCAGACCTCAAGGTGGAGGTGAAGCGGAGGGTTTCTGCCCACAGCCGAAGCGTGACCGCAACAGGTGGGGGGACGGGAGTGGGGGAACTCTCCCCCTTCGATTTGAGAGTGGCCGCTTTGATCGGTGACACAGCTCTCACCGGAGTGGTGGGAGCCCATGAAGGGGACGCCGATCATCCCCAAGGTAAATATGCTGAAGTCATAAATGCTGTAATTATACGTGGTCATACAATTGGCTGCTTGCAATACACATAAGTCGCGCGTAAAGATGCCAGGATATTAAAGACTTTGACTCGTGTTTATTAACTTAAATTTTTTATTTTTGAATAGACAAGCAAGGAGAGGGCACGGATTCGGATTTGACCATTTGCGATGTCCTCTAACAACGCTAACGCAGCCATTTTTAAAACAATTTTCTTCATCCATTGCGCATGCTTTTATAGCCACCCATATAATTGCAAGGCGTGTTAATTGTTCATTAGTGTGTCTCTGATGTGCAAATCACTCTGAGTCATTGTTTTCACCTTTTTTCCCAGTTTCCCAGCGTCACCTCTAAGTGTCGCCAAAGGAACAATAGCTGTAGAAACGTGCGTACGACAGCTCTGGAGCTGGCGTGGGGACCGCACATTTTTACGGTCATTTCACGTTTTGTACATCTGAACGTGAGCGTGGAAAAGGACGTACGCCACGTTTTTGTGCGTACGCAACCTTAGTACATGAGGCCCCTGGGGCCTCAAAATTGTACTTAAGTACTGTACTCAAGTAAATGTACTCCGTTACTGTCCGGCTCTGCATATAACCCTCTTTAACAACGTACTGCATTGTTATTTTTTTCTATGTGTAATGGAAGGCTGGCCTAAGGTGGTGTAAGTAAACAGTTTAGATGGCTTTCTGCATCTGAAAGGATATTTTCTGGAGAGCTGCGACTCCTCATCTCCGTCTGCTTCATCAGATGATGCTGCTGGATGAACGCCTGCCGTCTCTGCTGCCATGGCGCCGTCATCTGCTTCATCTGCTTCATCGGCCGCCATCGTTGCGGTGACCTCTCCATCAGATGCTGGCGTGTGGTCGTCTGCTTCATCCGATGATACTGCAGCTGCTCCCGTCTCCTCCACCATTCCGCAGCCATCTGCCTCCTGCTCTTCCTCTTGTAAATCATCATCCTGTCCAGGATGCTCTTCCGTGTCTCGGTGCTCTTGATGTCTAGGGGCTGGTTGTAGATAAAACTCTTCTGCACCCGCACTCAGCCGGCTCCTGGCTGAGGCGGGGCGTGCTGGTGATGCTCTGATGATGGCTCTCCATTCGCCTTCATCCTCTGAACTGCTGTTTGTCACATCGTCCCTCTGATATGTCTGTTTGTTCCTTTTCTTTTCCTTTTGGGGCATTGTGTCTCTTGATGTGACTTCCTCCTCCACTGGCAAAAAGTCACAAGGCAATAGTACGTTTCTGTGGAGGACTCGAGTCTTTCCTGGGCCTCTCTCAGGCCGTATCACATACACTGGACTGTCTTGTTTCTTGTCAATGACTACATGCACTTTTTCTTCCCAGTACGACCGGAATTTACCAGGGCCTCCTCTCTCTGGCAAGTTGCGATCCAACACCCTGCAGCCCTGTTGGAGCTCACCTCCGTACGTCTTTTTGTCATAATATTTTTTCGCTCTGGCCTGTCCTTTCTGGTCCTCCTTTGAGGCTAGTTGGTATGCCTCAGCCATGCGCTTCCTCCATCTTTCCGCATACTCGCTGTGAGAACGACTCTCCTCCTCATTAGGCTTCAGGCCAAACATGATGTCTACTTGGAAGCTGTGGACTCCTACCAAAGAGAAAGTAATAGGGGGAGAAGCCGGTTGCTTCATTCCGAGTACAATTGTACGCATGCACCACTTTGTTCAAAGAACTTTTTCAGTCACTCTTAACTTCTTCTGGCAGAGATCTCAGCATGGAAATAAGGGTTCGGTTAAATCTCTCCACCTGACCATTTCCAGCTGGGTGATATGGTGTTGTGTGTGAGCCTTGAATGCCGCAATATTCTTTGAGTTTGTAGAACAGCTTGTTCTCAAATTCTCTGCCTTGATCGTGCTGAGGCTTGGCGGGAAAGCCAAATTTCAGCACAAAATCAGCAAAAAAAACAAAACACTTTTTCAGCTGCAGTCTTGGCAGATTTGTTGGTGCATGCGTACGCCCAGGGCTGGACTGGGACCAAAAAATGGCCCTGGCATTTTTGGCCATGGCAGCCCACTATGATTATTTATACGACATGCGGAGGCACACAACATACCAGAGGATATATCCGCATATTGTGCTGTTTCAACAATTAAAATTAAGCGCAGTAGCCTACATGGAAGAGAGTAACCATGTTAAAAATTGATACGCTCTTTCACTATACTTGCAGAGACTTTTGCAGCTAGGTCAAATCCCCTCTGAAATGACTAATGCTTACAATATGTACAGTTTGAACCGTCTCACAATCAGCAAAAAATGCAAGAACACAGAACAACAGGAAGAATACAAAATATATGTATTATTTTATTAAGGCCTACACTAACTAAAACACAACAAATTATAGCACAGTAAGTCAAAGTGGCACCCTAAAGTATGAGAGAGAGAGAGAGAGAGAGAGAGAGAGAGAGAGAGAGAGAGAGAGAGAGAGAGAGAGAGAGAGAGAGAGAGAGAGAGAGAGAGAGAGAGAGAGAGAGAGAGAGAGAGAGAGAGAGAGAGAGAGAGAGAGAGAGAGAGAGAGAGAGAGAGAGAGAGAGAGAGAGAGAGAGAGAGAGAGAGATTCTCTGCGCCTCCTTTACGTTTACGTCATAATGAGTTATGGCCTGGGCCAAAGTTTTATTGAACTTTCAGGTTAAGTTGACAGCCCGCACAACCGTGAGGGAAGGTTGGCATGTGAGCCCTTTGCACTGATAAAAATACTGACCATTCATGTGGCTGTTTGAGCATGGAAAACATGAAATGAATGTATGTTGGTTCAATTAACATACCGTACATAGGTTATGATTCTGGATGATTTTTTAGGTAGTGGCCATCCCCAAAATGCACCAGAATACAGGAAATCATATCTACCAAATTCAAAATTGTGTAGCTTCTCTCAGCTCACGTTTAGTTGAAGTGTGCAGTCATGTGGCCCTCTGATGGTTATGATGAAAAATGTGGCCCTCTTTATCATGAAAGTTGCCCATCCCTGCCCTATATAGTGGACCACTGAGAATTCAAACACCCTACAAAATGGCGTGCACCCTACTTAGTGCACTAAATCCATGATAGGGAACGATTTCGAACACAGCTTAATTCATTTTAAACAGTGCTGTCTTTTCCTATGTTCGAAAGGAAGCACCTCTTCATCTCTTCTTGACCCGATTACGTTTTCCACAAGGTTAAGGAAAGGTGTCATAAAGGTTAGGAGATTAGGAGATTTAGGAGATTAGGAGATTAGGAGACTATTCTAGAGACCCAAAGTGTAGCACTACACAAACTAATAGTCACGATGGAACCCAAAAGAGAATAAGGTTTCAGATAACACAGCAAATAAAAATTGCCAAGATGAATATGAGAGAGAGAGAGAGAGAGAGAGAGAGAGAGAGAGAGAGAGAGAGAGAGAGAGAGAGAGAGAGAGAGAGAGAGAGAGAGAGAGAGAGAGAGAGAGAGAGAGAGAGAGAGAGAGAGAGAGAGAGAGAGAGAGAGAGAGAATGTAGATTGTTCTTGACACGCTTCTGACACAGAGTCCTACTTATTGACGTCTTCTCAGGTCGTTTTACGGATAATAATAATAATAATAAATGAAATTTATATAGCGCTTAACGTTGCACTTCACGTTGCCACAGTTGTTCTGGTTTTATATTATATATTTAAATTCGTAAACTAAATTAGTTACAGCATTACAAACAGTCAGTTAGAAGATAGAAGAAAACTAGATTGTTAGCAAAAATATACATTGCATGACACGAATAGAGAAAAGTAAAAAATATATACAATATTTAAAACAATAATAAAATACAACAAATGCCCCAAAATAAAAAGACAGACTTTTGTGTCCCAGTTTGAGGCAGCAATGTAAAGTACATTGGAACCTACAGTAAGTGGAAACTGTTCTTACAAATATTGCATTGAAGTACAGGTTTGAGTGCTCTTCCAACAGAGGAGGTCGCTTATTGAAAAGAGACACTAACGTGTCTCTAATGCCTACCGGTATTTTTTAATTCTCAGCCAACTTGTTGCTGCATTGACACAAGACTTCCCTGCACTGTCCCTTTAAGAGGCGCCGTGTGATGACGTCCTCTCTGGTGCCCTGCGCCGGAGAAGATGTAAATAGTAAAGTAGTACTTAAATAAATACCTCCACTTGCGACGCGACATGTGTGAGTACAATTGATACCCGCCCGGTAGTATAAAGTACTACATACAGTAATAGTAACACTCAGTACCTCGTCGAGGGGGTCAACGGGTTGGAACATTAACGCCTCGGACACCCGAAGTCCTCACTGTTATAATCTATAATCTACTAGCTATATAATCGACCATGTTATTATTAATCATAGTTTAAACTTTTGGGTATTGTAGAATATAGTATTGTACATAACGCACGTTAGACGGAGAACTCTGGTTTGGCATACGGTCCGGATGCATTGGACGATACTGTAGTGAAGTTGGTTTCATGTTGGTTCACAGTTATGTTTTTATACTTTCGATAGATGAGGCGTTTTTCACATGGTTAAAATAACCATTTTTGTAATCGGAGGACTATGAAGATCAATTGACATCCTTTCAGTTCCATTCCTGACTTTATTTCTGTACTTTAATGCAAATAAGTGCTAATAGCTTATCTATATTATGGTGTCCAATTATTGACTAGTTTCCTCATCAGTTCTTTTAGTGGACTCTAACAAATATCATCTTTTATCTAATATCTAATCTCCTCTAATATCATCTATAAACTAATTTCTTTATCTAATCCCGTCTCTTTTCTCCTTTTTTATCCCTATATCAAATATTGGATCTAATCTATAATTCCTCGATTATCTCAATTCTAATCAAATCTACTCTCTCTCTATTCTAATCTATATTCCTCTGTAATGTAATGTAATCTCTAATTCCTCTCTAATCTCATCTCTAATTCCTATGTAATCTCATTTTTATCTCTAATCTCATGTCTAACCATATCACTGATCTAATCTCTAGTTCCTCTCACCTCTCATTATCTCTAATCTCCTCTCTACTCTCAGTGTCGTCGCTGTCGTCCCTGCAGCTCCTCGTCCCGCCCCTCCGACTCTTCTCTGCGGTGATGTGGGAGGTCGCCCGGCAACAGAGAACGAGCCACTTTGGGATGTTGGAAGACTTTATTTCCTTGGTTACGGATGCCATCCCAGAGCTTTTGACCGGCCAGCAGAAAAGCCTTTTGCTGCTCGGGCTGAGGGCCAAGGTATTTATGGAATTGTGTTCAAATGTAAACAAAATTCTTGGGCATCACTATTGTTTTTAAAATTGCCAACTTGTTGGCACCTGACCCCATTTCTAGCTCTAAAAATGTTTGGAGACCAAACTTTAACTTTTGGGCATCTGCTGGTAATCTCACTGTCCCAGTAAACTTAATCGCATAATTTATACATTAAGAAAGTGATTCTAGCTATGAAGCAAAAGGCAGTCAGTTTGTTCATAGTTAAAAAAATTAAAAGGTATATCCATGCAGTGACCCCATATGCTTGTTTGGGACCCGAGTTGGCTCCCGACCCTGAGATTGTGAACCACTGGTATACACCGACTCTGATAGCTTGTGGTTATAACCTGACGATGCTAATGCTATCTGTTACCATTTCTGTCTGTGAAGAGGACCCAGGAAGTACTGAGCGGTGAGGTCGCCGACACCCCGGGTGCCGTCCGACACCACATGGAAAGGATCCACGCGGTCTCCTTGGAAACGGTGAGAAAGACATCGTAATGGTATTGATTATCATGGGTTTCTCGTTCCAGACCAGCGGTAGCTTGTCACATTGGTATTGATTGATTGTTGATCGTTATTCCAGGACAGCAGTGTGTTGAAGCAGTGGGCGTCCAGTCTACAGGCAGAGAGACCCGAGGAGGCCCAACAGCACCTCCTGCAGGTGAGTGGTGGTGATGCACTAAGCTCATGGTAGAGTGTAATTGGGTATATTGTACAGTTTGGAGCCAAGTATCTGTTTCCCCCAGACCCTTTTGGACCAGGACTTCACATCAGCCCTGGAGGGTCTGTTGTGTCACTTCCTGTCCAGACTTGACCAGAGCTTCCCCGTTCCTGACTTCAAACAGGTACTCACAACGGTCACACATTCCCCTATCTCTTCTCCTACACTCACTGTTCAGTGATGCAGGATACTGAGTAGTACACACTCTGTGATCTGTTGTTAGACTGCAGTCTGGCTGTCGGCGCCCTCCGCTGGCCTGGAGGAGTGTCTGCAGGAGATCGACTCCAACAGGGAGGAGCTGAAGGATCTGCTGTCCAATCAGACCTACCGCCTGGGACACAGCACCACCTCAGGTAGCGCACACACTCTAATCCCACAGCCCCATTTAAGATACAGACGCTAACCCCGTCACCCCAGGTAGCCTACAGACTCTAACCCTAACCCCACAACCCTATACACACTACACTAACCCTACCTACACTACACTAACCCTACCCACTCCACACTAACCCTACCCACTCCACACTAACTGTACCTTCCTTAAACTAACCCTACCTTCTCTACACTGACCCTACGTACTCTACACTAACCCTACCTACACTACACTAACCGTACCCACTCCACACTAACTGTACCTTCCTTACATTAACCCTACCCTCTCTTTACTAACCCTACCCACTCTACACAAACCCTACCTACTCTACACCAACCCTACCTACTCTACACCAACCCTACCTACTCTACACTAACCATAGCTTATCTACAGTAACCCTACCTACTCTACACTAACCCTACCTACTCTTTACTAACCCTACCTTCTCTACACCAACCTTACCTTCTCTACACCAACCCTAGTACATACTCTGCGTACCCTACCCTACAGACTGGTGGTTGCATCCCTCCATCCTCTCGTTCTCTCCAGGCTGTTCCGTTGATGAGGACCACCTACTGAGCGCCTGGTCCCGCCTCAAGCCCCCCCCACCCTCTCCTGCCTCCAAACCCCTGATCCAATCAAAACCTGCATCCCGGCAGGCGAGCAAGCAGGACGAAGAGGAAGTCACCTGTGAGGCAGCAGGAAATGGAAAGGAATGTGACACTGTTGGCCAGAGCCAGGTGTCAATCAAGCAGCCAACGGCAGCACTGAACAGAATGGGCTCAAGGTTGGTCTCCGGTTGTAGAACAATTTATTTAGTTACTTTTTGAGTGGGCACTAGTAAGAAAAGTGCTGTGTAAATGCAGTCCATTTACCGTTTAGCTTAACGTTTGTGTTAAATGTCCGCTCCTCTGTCGAGCAGTGGGATCCAGTCTGAGCCCGCCGGCCCACCACCGACGGAGACGGAGAGCAGCGTTCAAGAACTTCAGGACTCCCTGCTGGCACTCTCCCAGCCCGACAGGTGTGTGTGGGTCCCTCTGTTGAGCTGAACGTTGACCCTGTTCACAGTGACCTGACGACCCTCCTCTCTCAGGTCCAGTGACTCGGACTGCTGTATCGAAGATCAGCCGGAGAACACAGGTGAGCACGCATAATCACGCATACACCTGATGCAATCACCAGCCCATAATAGTCCAGTTACTCATGTGTCCTTCCTGCTCGTCCATCAGGCAAAGCTTTATCTCCAGGTGATACGCTGACGACCTCAGCCTCCCCGGCCCAGACAGACCATAATACTCAACGGCTGGCCCACAAGTGCCCTCAGTGTGGACAATGTTTCATATATCGCTCTGAGGTCAGCCTGCACGTCTGACACACCTCAATGTCTGTCTCTCTACCCACACACTCTATGTATCTTCACTGTACACAACATGTGTATTCAAGGGAGCGCAGCGCGGCAGCGTTCCGCGCCGCGCTGCCCAACTAATCTTCGAGCCAATGTTCTATTCCCTAGCGTCGCCGCCCCTGAAAAAGCGCTTTTTAAAAGCTGGTTTGTACATCCCGGGTCCCGTAGGCACCTCTATATCTACTCCTCACCACTGGATGTCGCCCTCTTTCGTTTGTGAGAAAACTATTCTGAGAGAATGGACGATGAGAGACTGGTCGTCGAGGTGGAAAAGTATGTTGAATTATATGACCAAAGTTCCCGTCATTATAAAGACAACACCAAAAAGGACATTGCCTGGCGAGCCATAGCTCTGGAGATTGGCTCTTCAGGTGAGAAATCAACAATGGTGGACTAAGTATCCAAACCATCAACCATAATGGGAAATAGACGAAATCAAGTCACATATAATCACACCATGTAGGTAGAAACCAGATTACTTGTAATATATATATTTTTATTTAAGGCAAGGCAACTTCATTTATATAGCACTTTTCATGCATGAAGCAGACTCAAAGTGCTTCACATAGAAACATTCTCATACAATAAAATAGATAAGTAAAAGAAAACACAGCCAAGGCTCAAAAATGCATTGTCATGTATTAACTGTCTCTCTGGTTACCATGTGTTTCTCAGGTGCTTTGCCACCTGGTGCTATAATAGGGGCCCTTTAATTGGTTGTTTCTCCAGGTGCTTTGCCACCTGGTGCTATAATAGGTACCTTTTAATTGGTTGTTTCTTCAGGTGCTTTGCCACCTGGTGCCATAATACGGGCCCTTTAATTGGTTGTTTCTCAGGTGCTTCGCCACCTGCGGACCCTGCAGGGCTGCCCCGGCCCGCCCCCCCCAGCCCAGGTGTACCGCAGCTGCTTCCAGTGCGCCGGCAGCTTCCAGACGGACGGCGAGCTGAAGGCCCACATCCAGACCCACCAGGTGCCCTACCAGTGCTCCCACTGCCACAAGAGGTTCCGCCTCTCCTCCACGCTGACCACCCACCAGCAGACCCACGCAGCCGCCGGAGGCCTCACCTGCGGCGGGGGCCTCACCTGCGGCAGGTGCGTGCGCGTGTTCGCCTCGCCCGGGGAGCTCCGCGCCCACCGGCAGACGCACCGCCACCCCCCGCCGGCGGCCCCCCGGCTTGGCTGCCCCGCCTGCAGCCAAACGTTCCCCACGCAGACGGAGCTCTTCAGGCACCAGCAGACCCACCCGGCCACCGACAGAGCCTTCAAGTGCAGCATCTGTGACCAGGTGTTCACAGGTACAGCGGACGCCTCTGATCATCTAATTTACATTTACCTTCAGGGCGTTTAGTAGACACTTTAATCCAAATCCATTTAAAATTAGTACATGGGGGATTAAGGGGGGAGGCAATGCAGAGTCTAGGTCCAGATTCTAGACTCTGGGTGAGTGGAAGATGGCTGGTTCAAGCAGCTTCACCCAGCCCTAGAGCAGTCTGACTCGGGCCAGGTGAGGCTGCTTAAACCAGCCTTCCTCCACACACACTCCAACATATGTAGACATTTAGTTTCAAGATGGCAGGAGTTGACGGGTTGCTCAAAATAGATACATTTTCTTCGTACCTCTCAATGTCTGACCGTACACGCACACGCTATATAACTATCCTGTAATGAACACATCATGTATGTGTGTGTACTGTAGTGCAGGAGCCCATCCGAATACTGTATTCAGCAGAGCACAAACAGAAAATTAAGCATTTTTGTTTAGAGTATAGTATTTTATTGAGGAGCTATTTCCTCTAGGAGAACATCAGACATCCTGTTGTATGTAAAATGAAGGAATCAGAGCAGACAGTGTAGTGTGTGTGTTCCGGACCGGTTCCTCTCTAACCCCTCCGACTTTCCTCATACCAGATCTCACCCAGCTGCGGATCCACCTGCGGGAGCACAAGAAGCGCTCGTTCCAGTGCTCCCAGTGCTCCAAGGCCTTCATCACGCTGAGCAACCTACAGGTGCACGCCCGGCGCCACTCGGCCCCGCAGGCCCACCTCTGCTCCCAGTGCGGCAAGCGCTTCTGGACGCGCGGCGGGCTGGAGAACCACCTGCGGCTCCACAACGGGGAGAAGCCCTTCTGCTGCCAGTACTGCGGGAAGTCGTTCACCGCGCTGGCGGGCCTGGTGGTGCACATCCGCCTGCACACCGGCGAGCGGCCCTACGTCTGCGCCGTGTGCGGGAAGGGCTGGCCGTCGAAGGGCGACCTGCAGAAGCACACGCGCACGCACACCGGGGAGCGGCCCTACGTATGCCCGGACTGCGGCAAGGCCTTCGCCATCTCCTGTCACCTCAGCGAGCACCGCCGCTCGCACACCGGTAAGCACCCGCTCACCCTCGACTACCCCTCGCCCTCTATTCTTCAGCACCCTCTAGTAACCCTCAACCTCCAGCAACCCTTACCCTCTGACCCAATATAATGTAATAATTATTGCACTGAATGATTATATCAGACAATTATGTCGGGAGACCACTGACCAGCTCCACTCCCCTGTACGCGTGTGTGTGTGTGTGTGTTTGTAGGTGAGAAGCCATTCAGCTGTCCAAAGTGTGGGAAGTGTTTCATCAGGAAGTCCACCCTGAAGATCCACATCCACACCCACAGCGACAAGAGGCCCCACGCCTGCTCCTACTGCCAGAAGAGCTACGCCAGCAGGAACCACTTAAACAGACACGTACGCACACACAAGACCTCCTAGCCTGTACACACACGTACCACTACGGACCCACAAGACCTCCTAGCCTCCAGACATGTACCACGATGGACCCAGAAGACCTCCTAGCCTCTACAGACACCTACTGACCCCCTAGCCTCCTCCACCCCAAAACTAGTCTGAAAAGTTTTATTGTACGACTGTTGTAAAGAGTGTCTTGAGAGCGCATGTTCCTGGCTGTTCTTCGTCTTGGCTCAGTTCTCCCCTGGAATCGTCCGCTCTGTATCGCAGTGTTATCAGACCGTTATGTTAAACACTGTCTATTTTTGTTGCTGCATAAAATATTTTAACAAAGCCTGTGATACCTGTGCTGATGGAATCGCCCTCTGAACTTGCTATGTAGAGCACTACCACTAATTGAACTCTTACTAATACTACCATTGCTGCTTCTACAGGCTCACACTGAGCAAACGAGTACAAAAAGTAGCAAGTTAATATTTGAAAACATTTCTTTAAATACTTTGAGCGGGAGTGTGTGTATGGCTCCTCTAGATGACGCCTCTCGACAATAGCTGGAGTCTGCAGCCACACCTAAACCTCACCCTCATTTTCTAGGTCCTCCAATTGAGTGAGACATGCAGGTACTGAGATCTAAGATTAGCCAACAAATTGGGCTGACAGAACAGCTCGCCTCATGACCGTTTTTATATTGTATGTTTCCTTTCATATTGCCATGTGACCACATGGATTTCAGTTGTCACAGTACATTTACGAAAACACTTGGGATATATTTTCCAGGATCTGTTTATTAAGACATTGCGTAACGGGACACCTTTGGCCAAAATAGTAAATTTTTTCATCTCCATGATGCAATGTTCATGAAACATTCAACAGAAACACCGAGAAATATAATTACAATTTCTCTGGGTTGAGACCAACATAGGGATTAAAAAATAAATACTCCGACTTGCCTTGTGGCCGTTCCAAACTGACGTAAAAATGAAGTGAGATTTATCAATGAGATAAAGACAGGATATGACATGTGTGGACAAATTTCTGCCGACTTTGTAAACGGATGCGGTTTTGTTTCCCAAAAACACACCAAACAAAAAGAAAGACATTTCTGTTCAACCTTCAAGTCAACTTTGGGATTTGATTTGGTGTGTAATCATAGATATCTCAAAAGTAAGATCGACGCTCTCCTGAAAAAAAGAATGAAACACAAATGAGCTCGGAGGCCATTTTGTAAAAATAAAAAACAAAGCACTTGAGTGGCGGAGGCAGCTGGCCCCGCCTCTGGCCGGCAAACAGACGCACGGCCGCCACTCCGGCCGCACATTAAATGGATGGTCTGTAGAAAATAACCAAACTGCTTCCGTCTCGCCGTCAGTTTCGCAGCATCCTCTTGGGCCCGCGGTCCTACCAGCCCCCTTTCCCGCTCTTTTTCTTCTTCTGCGGGACCTTCTTGCGAGTGGCGCCCGAGGCGGTGGCGGGCTTCTGCTGGCGGGGTGGGACCGCACCGGAGGCGGAGCTGGAGGCGGAGCCTGGGCGGGGGGAGGTGGGGGGGCTGCTGGCAGTCTTACTGGCGTCCCTGGAAGGAAATAAATTAAACCAGTACATGAATAAAACAGTAACGATTAAACAAATAAATTATAATGATTAAACGAACATATAACATTTATTATAATGGAATAATATAGCAAAGTGTTATGTATATATAATACATAACATAAGGATTAAACCAACATATAACATAAGGATTAAACCAATATATAGCATTTATTATAATACATAAGGATTAGAGTGATATCGATTTTGATCAAATGTTCAACACTGGGCATCTCAGCATCCCATAAAGAATCCTAATTAAATCAAAACCAACTAATATAATGTAGGACTGCACCTACATTACATTAGGACTTATTTCAACAAGGCGACAGCCAGCTCATCAGGAGCAGTCCTGGTCAGCCGACCTTCGTACATGCATCTTGGTTAAAGGTGACATAATATACCACCAGGGGTGAGTGTGATTAGCCGTTACGAGCCGTTTTAAAAGATCTGCCTCTTCTGACATCACGAGTAGGTGTGTCCACCTAGACGTGTGCTGGATAGATCAGTCTACCAGCCAACCCAGTGGACTGAAGCAAACATTGCATGACATCACCCCTTTAAACCTGGTCCAGCTCTACCGGAATAGGAACTAAACCAGCGCAGAGGCCAGACGGGGGCCAGACAGGGGCCAGACGGAGGGTACTCACAGGTCTGCGGAGCCCCCAGCGGTGGTGCCCTGCGTCCCCTTGCCGACCTGCTCCTTCTTCTTGCCCTTCTTCTTGCCGCGGTAGTACGTCCGCTCCCGCATTGGCAGCCAGCGCTCGGGGTCGGGGGTCGCCTTGGGGTCAAAGTTCTTGGGCAGCTTGCCTGGAAAACCACAACGAGGGCAGGTCAGCAGCAGAACGGAGCCAAAAGAAAGAAGGACTCGTTTACTAATGTACTTCTGATCAACATCGACCAATAGCAGTATAGCTCCGTTTTTGAATATAATGCCAAAGGAGATCAACCAATAGCAGCTCAGCCTTCAGTCATAATGCTAATGGGGATGGACCAAAGCAACACAGCCTTCACATATAATGCTTATGGAGATCGTCCAATAGCAGTTCTATATTAATTAATTAAATGAATGTGAAACAGATGCAACCCACCCTTCTTCTTCTTCCTCTTCTTTTTGATTTCAACGTTTCTGTGGAGGAATCAGACGTAGGATCACGACCACATCACCTCAGATACACACATGAAACACAGTATACCTCCAGCACAAAATACACGGTGCACACACATTAACAAGATCATCCTGATCCATAATTAAACCCGTTACTTCATGTGTGAGACAAATAAGTAGCAAATAGATGTAAACACTATTTCAGAAAGACCAGAGCAGAAACCCTGAACGTGTCGTAACGTGGGGCAACACTAACACTCTGGCTTAAGTGAACAGCAACTGGCCGGTGTAATCGGCCCGTCGAGCTGGGAGACTGATTGGATTTGTAATCTTAAAGGTGCCATGACATGCTATTTTATGGATGCTGAATAAAGCTATTAGTGGGCCACCAACACAGTATTCAAAGACGTTCCCGAAATTCAGCCGTGGTGCAGAGTTACAGCCACTCCGAGCCAGTCGCACATTGAGCTTCCCCCAAATGCGCTGTTTTGGTGTCTGTAGCTATAATGCAAATGAGGAGGAGCGAGGCGGGTCAAGGCGGAGGGTGGGGGTGTGGCCCTGAGCAGCTAGCAGCCACGGTACCATGCGCTCTGTTTACAGTGGATGGTGAGGCGCACACAGCCTTTAACCGTGTTCTGTAAATATTCTAGAACACACGGGAGTCCTGGAGCTCTACTAAATAATATCATATAGCCTACATAGACATCTAGAACATATATTATCACGGCCAAAAGCTGTGAGAGCCGATAATGAATCTCAAACGACCGCGTTGGGTTCTCCGACGTTCCTGGTTCTTCCACAGCAATCGGAAGTAGACTGGCGGGAGACATTCGCCGCCAAGGGAGTCTTGTGGGAGTCAAAGCCAAAGTTCCTTTCCCCCCCCCCAATTCATTCTCAACCATGGCTGAGATAACCCCCACTACGAGTCTCATTGTGGAAATACCAGAGGCGTGAGTCTGACGTGTTATTCGCCATAAGTTATGGCGCATAACACCAAAAGCAGAACGGTTATCCAAATAACAAGGAAGTGTACAACACTAGCGTTACAGTCCTGGAGCTTTATATCTAAATAATATCATATAATACATATCTATATCATATAATACATATTATCACGGCCAAAAGCTGTGTGCGCCTCCAGAAGATATTATGAATCACAAACGACTTCGTCGGGTTCTGCGACGTCTCTGGTTCTTCCACATCCATCTGAAGTAGACTGAACCGCATGCTTCCTGCTGCCGGGCGGTGGTGCTTCGCGGCGGTGGTGCCTCGCGGCAACCGGCGGCATGTCGCAGTTCATGTACTTCAGGGAGTCAAAGCCGAAGTTCCTTTACCCCAATTCCTTCTCAACCATGGCTGAGATAACCCCCACTACAGTCTTGTTGTGAAAATACAAGAGACGTCAAAGAACCGACAAGAAACACTTGCGTTACAGTACACACACACACACACACACACACACACACACACACACACACACACACACACACACACACACACACACACACACACACACACACACACACACACACACACACACACACACCGGGCCAAAGCCTCTGGGCGGGCCAGGCAGAGTAAGGGGAGGAGCTTACTGCAATGTGACGACATAAGAAACCACATTCCAAATCAGCGCGCTGGAGCCTCCGTTTTTTCCAAAGGCGAGCAGAACACCTAGTGCTCGTTTTATACCGAACGTAAGTTTTAGCCACTGGGGACATAGGCAGGCTAGGGGAATTCATATTTATGTTAGAAAAGCTCATAAAGTGAGATTTTCATGCCATGGCACCTTCAAGGATTGGATTTGCAGTCTTATGTCTAAACCGGCGGTTCCTCTACGCTCTGGTATAAGAGTGTTGTAGCTTCATCTCGCTGTCACCCTGTTGGGATGTTAATGCTGCTTTCTTGACCAGGTCGATTCAACCAAGAGATTCTAATCTCCACGAGTCCCATCTAGTGCAATAAGGTTTAATAAACACTAATAAAAGCTCCTCCTGCTAACAGGACAGGCCACAACCCAGGGTGACTGCACGAGGTCCGTAGGCCTGCCGGTCTCGTTTACATTCAGCGGACGCTTTTATCCAAAGCGACTCACGACAGTGCATATACACACACCGACGGCAGAGTCTACCACGCAAGGCGACAGCCAGCACGTCAAGACCAGTTAGGGTGCGGCGTATTGCTCAGGGACACCTCGACACTCAGCTAGGAGGAGCCGGGGATCGAACCAGCAACCTTCCGGCTACAGGTCGACCCGCTCTACCTCCTGAGTTAGGTAGAGCTCGGCAGTCTCCTACCCTTGCTCCTTGGGCACTGCGTCGCCCGCAGGCTTTGCCGCCTTCTTCCTGATGTAGGTGGCGCCGTGCGAGTTCTCAAGCTCCTCCACGTCCACCTTCAGCGCCATGGAGTCGGGCGAGGGCAGGTGTTTACTGAGGCTGGGGGGCGGGTTGAGGATCACTGGTGTGGGCTCAGAGTACCGCCTCCGTGAGGACTCGCTATTCACATACTAACGCCGCATTACACTTTATATAACCTTCACATAGGAATGCAGAAAAATTGTTTAAAAAACACTACTTAGCATGTTGTAGCATCTTACACTAGCTATCTTGGTTGTTTACAGGGAATGGGTTAACCTAGTGATTGTTAGTGCTTGGCACTTGGTTCTATAAACATCCTTACTGTACCGACAGAGATAAATTGTTGTTTCTCTTTCTTCTCACAAATGTACTTATTGTAAGTCGCTTTGGATAAAAGCGTCTGCTAAATGTAAATTAATATGTAAATTAATATATACATATATACATATATACATACATACATACATACATACATACATACATACATACATACATACATACATACATACACACCTCTTGGGAATCTTTAGATACACGGTTAATAATGCAGCATATAAAGCAGTGTTGTTTTTGGCAGGCATTTTAGATTTAGTTTTAGTCTTAGTCTTTTTGACGAAATGCTTCTTAGTTTTAGTCCCATTTTAGTCATTTCTATCTTTGAAAGTTTTAGTCTAGTTTTAGTCTGACGAAAACTCAAAAGGTTTTAGTCTAGTTTTAGTCCGACGAAAACTCCAAAGGTTTGAGTCCGCTGCTAGCACCGCTGCTAGCACCGCTGCTGCTGCCATGGGGTGTGTGTGTGTGTGTGTGTGTGTGTGTGTGTGTGTGTGTGTGTGTGTGTGTGTGTGTGTGTGTGTGTGTGTGTGTGTGTGTGTGTGTGTGTGTGTGTGTGTGTCTCGTCCACCAGCCTCTCTCTGTAGTGTATGAGTGTGTGTGTGCCTCGTCCACCAGCCTCTCTCTGTAGTGTATGGGTGTGTTCGAAACCGCGTACTTGCATACTACTCCTACTAACTATGACGTCAAATTGAGTATGCAGAACGTAGTAAGCGAGTTTTAGGTAAGCGAGTAGTATCCGAATGTCTTCTACTTCCGTAAAGATTTTGAGTAAGCATCGCCAGCTTACTAGACGTACTCAACTGCCCCAGAATGCACTGCGTCTATTCAAAAGAACAGTGGAAGCAATGGGGCTAAACGGAGAGCCGCAGCAGCAGTGCTTTTAATAATTGTTTAATAATTGTTTTTAACATATCACCGCAAATCCTTAGGTTGAAGATGTACTGTGACCTTAAATGTGACGTTTATATATTTATTTATAATATTTATTAACGGCGTCCGGCCGTTAGGTTATTGACACGTCATTTGATTCACGTCATCTGAGGTGGTTAAGTAAGGACGGTCTTCTGAACGTTGATTACTCAAATGGATTACTCAATCATTATTTAAGGATTCGAGAAGTAAGCCAAATATTTAGTAGGTAGTAAGCAGTAAGCAAGTACGCGGTTTCGAACACACCCTATGAGTGTGTGTGTGCCGTGTGCGTGCAGGCGCAGCTGCGCGCGAGCGAGGCTTTTAGTGTGTGATGGGGGCGTGACTGTTAGGACAAGCAGCTGGCTCCATTTCTGATGTCTGAGCTCTTGATTGACATTGCACGCATATTATAGTTGGCGGGAAAAAAGCATGTTTTGAAACTTTGTTCGTCCACTCACTAACAATTTAGTCTCGTCTAGTTCTCGTCTGACGAAAATGTCTACATTTTTCGTCACATTTTAGTCTTTATATGGCTTTGGTGACGTTCGTCTTAGTCTCATTTTCGTCTTGCCTGACGAAAACAACACTGATATAAAGTGTTATGCTGCATATGCTGTCAGGGTTCCCTTATTTCCTGAAATCTTACCGTAGAGGTTAATATTATAGCTTACATTTACCCCTCATTTCTGCCTCTCATTGTATAATCATTTTAGTTTTCAAGCTTTTTAAGTCAGATCCTGGTTTCTGCTGTGAACGCCACACGTCAATACATCTAGCGTGAATGAAGGAAGTGATCACGGTTTTAAAGGGATACGACATGGAGGAATGAAGGAAGTTATCACTGTTTTAAAGGGATACAACTTGGAGGAATGAAGGAAGTGATCACGGTTTTAAAGGGATACGACTTGGAGGAATGAAGGAAGTGATCACTGTTTTAAAGGGATACGACTTGGCCTTGTCTGCGTCCACCACGGAGTAGGCTGAGATCAGCTGGGCCAGCATGCGGATGTCTTTGGGGTTCTGCCTGGTTACAAAGAAACACACACATGGCGGACATGAAGTAAAACACAGGGCATCTAAACACAGAGAAACACACACATAGTATACACAAAGAAACACACACATGGTAGACATGAAACAAATAGGACATCATGAAGCAACACACAGGACATCTCAAAAAGGTGAGTCCACACCACAGTGAGTGTCATGGATTAATACACCTCCCATCTCCTCCTTCTAAACACGATAAACAGAGCCGGGACTACGTACTTCCAGAGCTGCTCCAGGTCGCTGATGGCTTCTCGTTTCCGGCCGTGCTTCAGTTTGAAGTTGGCGGCCTCGCGGACGAGGGCCAGATGTGTTGGAGAGCCGGACTGAGAGTAGGAGAGAGAGAGAGAGAATGGGGGAGGGAGGGAGTGAGAGAGAGAACAGAACGGGTCAGGGTACAACATTTGCGCCACCCAAAGTTTAGGAAACACTGGAGCAGACTCTCCAAGAGTAGTCATCTCCACCCCTTCCCCACAGACCGACCCCAGGTGACCAGGACTGACCCGAGGTCCGCTGAGACACGGTGATGCCCCCTACCTGTTGGGACTGGTAGTACTGGATGGCCTGGCTGAACACCTCAATGGCGCTGTCGATGTCCTCCTCGTGGCTGTACATGGACACCAGGGCCGACACCTTGGGAAGAGGAGACATTTGATTGGTCCCTGGCAGCTGAGCGTGTCACGTGATGCAGTCACGTGATACAGTCTGGAGTCTGAAACCAGCGCTCTGAGGTTGAAGATCGTACACTCATGAATATAATTGCTTCTTGTTCTTTTGATTCCCATAGCGACGCTGGCATCTTGGCACGGTGGCATGACGTTATGTGATGGATGAGAGAAGCTTTGATAAATCGTATCGAGTATTGCATTCGATTTAAACGTACCATTCCTTGTTTGTGCTTGAAATCTTCGATCAACCTCAGGATGTCGCAGGCTTTCGTGACATGACCTACCAAACGAAATAAGATCATTATTGTTACCAGCGTGTTTTCATTGTTGTCATCTGTGTGTATGGCTCTTTTGAGACTTTGTGCAAATATGCAGTTGAATGCATGCAGTATCACTTTAAGAGGCGCACCTTGAGTCAGGTACAGTTGTGCCATGGTCATCTTGATCCCGGACGCACTCTCCGGATGCTGCTCTGCGAATTGCTTCAAGAGAGAGACGGACCGGTCACAAGGGCTGTACAGGTGTGTGTTGCTTCTACCTGCACCAAGGCAGCACAGTATGCTGTGTATTATGCCCATAGTTTGAGAGAGAGAGAGAGAGAGAGAGAGAGAGAGAGAGAGAGAGAGAGAGAGAGAGAGAGAGAGAGAGAGAGAGAGAGAGAGAGAGAGAGAGAGAGAGAGAGAGAGAGAGAGAGAGAGAGAGAGAGAGAGAGAGAGAGAGAGAGAGAGAGAGAGAGAGAGAGAGAGAGAGAGAGAGAGAGAGAGAGAGAGAGAGAGAGAGAGAGAGAGTGTTCTCTACCTGCAGCTGCTCTATGGCTTTGCCGTGCTGCTTCTCTCTGCACAGCTGGGCCACCTGCACCAGGACGGGCCGGGGCTGCCCTGGGTTCTGGGTCTGGAGGCCCGACGCCAGCTTTCTGCACTGCTCCGCCTATTGGAGACAGAGACACAGCCCTGGTCAGTTCTGATGGCCCTGGGGCTTCACACTCTCACACTGAGACGTCTGACTCAGTGAGCACTTTCATAGGAAGGATGTTGGGATAGTAACCTGGTAGCTAGGGATCGTCAACCCAGTCGCTAGGTATACCCGGTCACTACGGTAACCCGGTCGCTACGGTAACATGGTTGCTATGGTGACCCCAGTCGCTACGGTAACCCAGTTGCTGTGGTTACATGGCTGCTAAGGTTACCCGGTCGCTACAGTAACATAGTCGCTAGGGTTACCCCGTCTCTAGTTACAATGTGGTGGCTACGGTTACATGGTCGCTAGGGTTACCTGGTTAGTGTACATGGCCAGCAGGGCCTTGTTGAAGTCGATGGCCTGCAGCTGCCTGCGGGCCAGCTTGTGCTCCACCCCGTCCGTGCTCGTCAGCTTCACCTTCTTCTTAGAGTCAAACACGTTTTGGTCCTGAGGGAGGGACAGACAGACAGACAGACAGACGTTAGTACTCCCATTACCCACAGGACCTCGTACCATTAACACTCTTATGATGCTGAAGAGGGCGTGGTTGGTTTAAGCGGGAGAGCGTAAAGGGCAGATTATACGGCCCCGTTACGTCCTTGCGGACCATCCTTGCGTCCACTGCAAGGGCCGGACATGCGCCTCCCAAAAATTCTGACCTTCTGTCGAGGTGATGCAGCAGCAAGGGCTGCGATTGTTCCGCTCACTCAATCCCGACAGAACCAAAACAGGTTCACGACTGTCGAAGCGTCTGTGTGGTCCTAGATGTGGGACCATAATCAGCCCTTAACCGTAGTCACGAGGTGGGGTCTTTCTCTCACCTTGTTTATCGTTATGATGTTGTTGGCAGTAACAGCGAGGAGCCCGACGTCTGACGGCCTGCAGGGACAACCAGGGACCGTGTTAACACTTCAGCATTCAACATCCTTAGGCTGAGCTTCTTCAGTGTTGTTGCACAGAGAAGTTTATTTACAGTACCCACAGGGAGTGGCCCTCTAATAAACCAAGTACCACTCTGAGGCTAACCGGACATAAAGTTAAAATACAGAATCAGACTTATTGTTGTACTGGTGAACTTGAAAGTTCACGTTCTGTTGCATCAAACAGCAGCATAACACGGTCGTTCTGCACAGTTCAATTCGACGCCGCCTCACGGTGTTCCTGACTCACTTGAGCTTGATGACCTGATTGTAGCGCTGCAGAGCCTCCTCTGTGCGTCCTTGTAGCTGCATGATGTAGGCCATCTGGGAGTGGATGACGGCCAGCTCCGACTCAATGTCCTCCTCCGTCATGTCCTGTGAGGGTAAGCGTGGCGGGAGAGACAGCAAGTCATCAAGATAGATTCTCTACCAGAAAAACAGCTTCAAAACAGCCCCACACATAAGCTTCACCCTCCCAATAGGACCCCACTGCTAAACATCACAATGAAAGATTACGCTTAAATAAACTTTCATCCACTCGCCTCCCGAATCCTGCTAGTGGGTCCCCCCCGCTCATCTATCGAGTGGCGGCTAACGCTAGCTGCTCCGTCGGGAAGACCTGTAACTCATTCCTCCAGTTCTTCGCTCTTACCTCACTAAGCTCTCTAACTCCTCACTGTCCCATGGAACTGTCCCCTCTGCCTTCAAATCTGCTGCTGTCACCCCCACCCTCAAGAAACCTGGTCTCGACCCCTCCTCCCTCAGTAACTACCGCCCAATCTCCAACCTCCCCTTCCTCTCCAAGACCCTTGAACGCATCGTCACCACACAACTCCAGTCCCATCTCCACGCCAATAACCTTTTCAAACCCCTCCAATCTGGCTTCCGCCCCCTCCACAGCACAGAACCCGCCCTCCTCAATGACCACCTAACACCTCTGCCGACTCTGGTTCCCTCAACTTCCTCATCCTCCTTGACCTGAGTGCAGCCTTCGATACCGTAAACCACAACATCCTGCTCACAAGACTCAGCAACCTCGGTATCGAAGGTACTGCACTCAGCTGGCTTCACTCCTACCTCTCCAACAGATCTCACTTCATCTCCCTCCACAACCACACATCTGCCACAGCCACCGTCACACAAGCCCTTCCCCAAGGTTCTGTACTTGGGCCCCCTCCTCTTCATCATTTACCTCCTCCCCCTTGGTCAGTTACTCCGCTATTTCTCCATGGACTTCCACTGCTACGCCGACGAAACCCAGATTTACCTCAGCACCAAATCCCCCCACACCCCCCCCCCCCTCTCCCACATTAAATCCTGCCTGTCTTCACTTACTCTCTGGATGCATAATAACTTCCTGAAACTTAACAGCAACAAAACTGAACTCATCCTCATTGGCTCCAATTCCACCCTCAGTAAACTTGCAAACCCCCCCACACTCACTATTGACGGCACCATGGTCTCCCCCTCCCCCCAGGCCTGCAACCTTGGCGTAATCTTTGATTCCACCCTCTCCCTTGAACCCCACACTTTCAAAACCTCCTTCTATCACCTCCGTAATAGCGCAAAGATCAGATCCTCCCTCACACCCCAACCCCTGCAGAAAGACTCATCCATGCCTTCATCTCCTCCCGCCTTGATTATTGCAATTCACTCCTCGCCGGCATCTCCACCACCTCAATCAACAGACTCCAACTGGTCCAGAATGCAGCAGCCCGTCTCCTCACATCACCCCAGTCCTCAAGAATCTCCACTGGCTCCCCATCTCACACTGGATCCACTACAAACTCCTGGTCCTCACCTACAAAGCCCTCCCCCATTTGGCCCCCCCATATCTCTTTGACCTTCTCTCCCTCTACCAACCCCCCCGGGCCCTCAGATCCTCCTATGCCGGTCTCCTCTCCACCCACACATCAAAACTCCACAGCCTTGGTGACAGAGCCTTCTCCAGGGCAGCTCCCAGGCTCTGGAACTCCCTCCCCCAACATATTTGTGACTCCGAGTCCCTCACCATCTTTTAGTCCCGCCTCAAGAATCATCTCTTCTCCTCTGCCTACCCCTAGATCACCCATCAACCCTAGCCCCATCAACTCTAAAAGTTGTTCTTATTTATCTATTGTTGTGCCCCTATGTAAAGTGCTTTGAGTGTGAGAAAAGAGCTATATAAATTGAATCTATTATTATTAAATAAAAAATAATGAATGCATAAAACAGAAGACTTACAGTATCGTCAGCAAAGGAGACTCTGCAGAGCTCTGCCAAAAAGAGAGAGATTGAGTTCTTGTCAAGGTCAGAGTTCAACAAAACTAACGCGGTAAGTAGTGAAAGAGGACCAGAAGGAGACCGGACTCACCTTCGGCTTGCTTTAGTTTATTGAGGGCCTCGGTGAGCTGTCCCTGACCAATCAGGGAGCAGGCTGCGTTGTAGCACAGCTCATACGTCGTCTCAGAGAGACCCAGGTCCTCCTGTAGGAGGAACAAAACATCAGTACAGGGACGCCATTGACTACTTAGCTACTGTCTTTTTCTCTACCCCTCTCTTTCTTCATCTACTTGTCTATCCCAGTCTTGTTCTCTCTTCCCCTCTCATTCTCTCAGTCAGTCCGTCCATCCGTCCGTCTCCCCCAGTCTCTACCCCTCTGTCTCCCACTCCACAATGAGTCTGAATGTCAACAGTTGATTCAGCGTTGTACGCCGGTGTTAACCACCACCCCCCCCCCCCCCCCCCCCCCCCCCCCCACCCTCCAACATGCGTCTGACTGTGAGGTCGTTTCAGCAGCAGACTCACCGGAGAGCTCTCGCCCCACTGGCTCATGGCCGCTACCACGGCGGACAGGTTGGTCTTCCTCTCCTCCTCGTACTCATCCTGGGAGTTCCTGATCAGGTCCGTGTACACCGCCTTGCACTCGTCGTAGCGCTCCAATCTGTAGAGCTGGGGAAGGAACACCTCGTTACATCACATCCCACCTCGACCGGGCCAGTGGTGCCCAACCTTTCTGAGGCCGGGGCACACCACCACCATGTGAAGAAATGAATGGCAGCACACCAACAGTAGGTTGTAGGTAATGATTATGAATAATGTCATGAACATTATTACTACAAGGAGATTTTATTAGCAGCAGATTGCAGTTTTTGGTTGAAATGTCACATTGGCATTACAGGCTCATAAAGATCTGATCTGCCAAACATATGTATGGAAATGGAGCGAGAGCTGGTTCAATTGGAATAATGACATACAGGATTGGATACATAGGCAGGATTGGAAAAAAGAAACTATTAATTGTTCAATCGCTTACTAGCTGTGACCTGTCAGAAATATGTAATAAGCCTCCAAAACACTTCACCTCACCCTAGCCTCAAGGTAGACCAGTAGGCCACTGAACAGGACTTCTATCCTCCTCAAGAGAGAGGACGAAGAGGTCTCTGGAGGTGTGGGAACTCACCACCTGGCCGTACAGCTCCTTCAGCTTGTCGGTCTGCTCGGAGGCTGCCTCGATGGTCTTCAGGGCGCTCTCCACCCGGTTCAGACGATACTCACAGTACGCCTTCTCGAACACCACCAGGTCACTGAGGAAGAGGAGGGTCACACACAGCGTAGCACAACGCAGCGAGAACATTGAGAAAACAAAAAGGGATGCTTTAGTTAGTTGTGGCGTTCTCAAGAGGGTGAAACAACAAACGATTAAGCTGACATAAAGTGACGGTGATCACTTACTTGCCAAGCAGTTTAGAGTAGTTGTTCATCACATTTAAGGCTTCCTTGAAGCTGCTGTTTTGAACAAGACAGACGACTTTACAGTGGAGGGCTGTGATGTCATCCTTGGCTTCGTGCAGAACTGAAAGACAGTTTGGTGAAAAGATGATGAAGTACTGAGAATAGCCCTCAGATCCATTGAAAGACAATGTGCTAAAAACATACTCCTGGCCAAAGACAAGAACACGGTCTGTGTAGCACACATTTAGGGCATTTAGCAGACGATTTTATCCAAAGCTGCTTACAATAAGTGCAATTATCAGAAGGTGATAAACAATATATCGCTGTAGGTACGTTCATAGAACCAAGTGCCAAGCACTAACAATCGTTAGGTTGACCACAACAGACGCCAGAGAAGGATATCAGAGCAGAAAGTACATGACCAAAAAAATGAAATACAGCGAAGCAACCCTAAAATAAGAGTAACCTATCAGTATATCAGTGTCAAGTTTTCACATGCAGTTAAACTGAACCAGGTGCGGATTGGAGGGTCAAGGCGACCAGAGATTCACCCTAAAGAGCCCCTCCACAGGGACACGTCATTGGTCCGCCAGGAGAACACACTGTCCATCACGGCTCAGGACAGAAACACCATCCAATAGCCTCAATGGTAAGTTGGAAGCAGAATTGACGGATCACCCATCCACACTCACGTAACAGAAACATCCAATCAGTGTTTAAACACGTTTGACACCTGAAATGAACGGCTAACTGTACCTAGCATCGCTATGCTAACAGCTGGTTCTACCCAGTGATTGGCGCCCTAACAACAATTACAACTACTTCCAACAATCCGATCATTGTGTCAAATAAGTGGACGTTTAATCCCGGACACCTACTTTTATTGACTGCCTTGAGAGCCCTGGCAAAGTCTCCATTCTGCCCACAGCGGTTCACTTCAGTCCAGAGCGCCGCGACGTGCCCCCCTCCGCTCGCCATCTTCGGTGAATGAGGGTAGAGCCAACCGGAAGTAGAAGTATTATGTTTCCGGGTGGTAAAATAAATACCGTATATTCATGTTACCGATTAAATAGATCGATAATTAAAAAAAGGTCATACAAACGAAATCATTAATTGGGTGTCAAGCAACAAAGTTGCGCGACAACCTATTGTTTTTGTATGAATTCCTATTATTATCCTTCAGTGGGAGTCAATGGCAGCCCATAGAACCGCTTGGCGAAAAGTTGTGAAATTTGGCACACTGGTTCAGGACAGCCCCATTAGCCCATTAAGCCAATGTCAGGTCACTAGCCCAACAGCTCTAGCGCCACCAACAGGTCAAAGTTGCACATGCCTTCATGTTTATAACTTTTGACCCATTCATCCAATATTCACAAACCAGGTATCATTAGATTCCTTGGTCCAAGCCGAGTTCAACGCACCCTATGACGATTTTGCGCCATGATGGATTTTCCCAATCTTGGTTTATGTCAAAAACCTTCAAAATGCTACTTCTATCACAAAGCTTGTCCAATCATCTCGAAACTTGGCACACATGATCTTCCGGCCATGCTTGATACAAAACATCGAATAGATTTGTCAAATTCAAGTCGCCAAACAGGAAGTGAGCCCATATCTCAGCAGCCCTTTGACATATCATAACCAACATTGAACATAGACCCATGACCCCATCACGGTTACACTGAATGAATTTGGTGACCTTTGACCTCTAGGGGGCGCTGTTATTAATGTCGATGTGTTTTGACTCCTCTCTCTTCACATGAGTATATTTAAAACTTATTTTCAATGTCTGGTGATACTATCAGACCTCCCCATATAGCTTATAAATTATTTCTCATGGCAACATCAGAACTTGGCCACCATGTTGAAAGTTGTCAAAATCAGTTGTAAATTTCCACAGGCCACAAATTATGTCCAATCTTCATGAACCTTGGCATAAATGATCTTCAGACCAAGCTGAACAAATGTATCAAACAGCTTTCTCAAATTCAAAACCGTTTGGCTGTGACAGCCAATCAAACTTGACGGCGCTCATTTATGGGTAGACACTGCACTCGTGTGGCGACAAGCGGTACTTAATGTATAATGCAACAATGACTATATTTACCATTCCCCCCACTTACAATATAAACTGCAATTCCCACTGGATTAGATGCTTCACGAACCACCTCCAGAACGGATGCTTGTTTACATTGTGTCTCTTTTAGGGATATTGTTCAGAATACCCCTATGTATTGGTGACATTTGTTCTGTCAGGCAGACTGTATTTCGCCCTTACCTCTAGGTGGGGTCCTTTTCCCATTTGGTAAACATTGACGCGTACTCGCATAATGCTCATCCCACCGGCTGTCGGTATTGCCGATTTCCGAGACGGTCGTCATATAGCCCCCTGGCCGATTTCGTCCATCCGGCAGAATTAGCCTACCGAGTCCCATTATGCTTGACTATGGCGACACATTAGTGCCATAATTCACTTATGTGATAAAAGATGCATTCGGGCGTATTATATTATTCCACACGCGTAGATATTAACTGCGAGCGCGCAAATGATCTCTGCGCGCGCAAAACAGCCTCTCGCGCGCGCAAATTACCTCAGCGCGTGCAAAACCTCTCGCGAAAGATGTTTTTACGCTCGCGCTCGAATTTAATTTTGGCACTATGGGGGAGGGAACCAAGGCAGGGCGGGCTTTCCTATGATTGGCCGTTTCTGAAGCGCGATATTTGATTGACAGCCCTCCTCACATTCAATTCTGAATTGTACAGTAAATGGCTGAAACGATAGTTACTTATTGTAACTCTAGATTCTATGAGTATAGGAGCAGCCTTTAAAGGCTATCGCTATTGGGTTATCCCTAGGCGTGAGCCGTAGCACTGAAGAATGTGTAATCCCCGACCACCAACAGCGTGGGCCTCAATTACGTCCGCGTGCGGCGTGCCTCAACGACGTCCGCATTTCGCAGATATAGTCGGGCGCCGGCGGACGTTCTGCTCCCAATAAACAGCTTTTCTTCAGCTATTTAAAGGACAATGAGGCCGACACTTAAAAGGCTGCGCCTATACTCATAGAATCTGGAGTTACAATACGTAACTATCTTTTCAGCCATTTACTGTACAATTCAGAATTGAATGAGAGGAGGGCTGAGGAGGGCTGTCAATCAAATATCGTGCTTCAGAAACGGCCAATCATAGGAAAGCCCGCCCTGCCTTGGTTCCCTCCCCCATAGTGCCAAAATTAAATTCGAGCGAGAGCGTAAAACATCTTTCGCGAGAGGTTTTGCGCGCGCTGAGGTAATTTGCGCGTGCGAGAGGCTGTTTTGCGCGCGATGAGGTAATTTGCGCGCGCGAGAGGCTTTTTTGCGCTCGCAGAGATCATTTGCGCGCTCGCAGTTAATATCTACGCGTGTGGAATAATATAATACGCCCGAATGCATCTTTTATCACATAAGTGAATTATGGCACTAATGTGTCGCCATACTTGACACCCACATTGCTGCTCGCAGCTATATTTTAATTTGTATTCGTCTGCATCGCCTATAGTGGCGAAGTCACGCCCCTTCCGGTAGAGCTCATGGGACCTATGAGATCGAAAAATGTGAATGGGTGTCAATGGAGAGAAAATAATTATTTTCTGGTCCCAGTCTTTATATGCCCTGGATTACACATATGTTGTTTGTGGATTTAATTGATAATTTTTCGTACAAAGGAAACTAAACATTTTCGTAAAGAAGTTTGATAATTTTAGGTTTTATGTGAGGCCGCTTTGTGAACTACAGCTCTTCGCTGCTCTCGACGCATATGATATACGTCACCACACCCGCACTTGGAACTCGGCACAGAGATGGCACATAGCGATGGCACATAACTAAAACTCTCCACATGCCCCAACTTATAGTGGTTTTCACCTCTTTCTATGCTTTTATCCTCGCCTTGAAAAAAAGTGGTGAAGTGGAGCAGAGAGATCGCCATCTCTGTGCCGAGTTCCAAGTGCGGGTGTGGTGACGTATATCATATGCGTCGAGAGCAGCGAAGAGCTGTTTTTTCTTCTTCACGAATTTTTTTTGTTTTCTTTGCATGAAAAATTATCATTTAAATCCACAAACAACATATGTGTAAACCAGGGCATATAGGGCAAGACTGGGACCAGAAAATAATTATTTTCTCTCCATTGACACCCATTCATATTTTTCGATCTCATAGGTCCCATGAGCTCTACCGGAAGAGGCGTGACTTCGCCACTCCATTATAGTTACTGTTAAACCAGAACCGTCAGAGATACAACGAATAAAAAACGACATACCTTTTTTTAAATTTAAATGACATATATCTTATATTTTATTTATTTATTTCTTACGTTACTTTTTTGTTTATTTATATGAAATATTTTAGTTTTTCTGCTTTTCGGTGTTTTGATTTCGATTTACCGACCGCACTGGGCATGCGCAGTGGTCCTCCTCGAAGCCCAGGCAGCAGCAGCACGCAGGATCTGCAGGAGGCTGCAGCGGTGAGCTAGGAGGGGGCATTGTTGTCGTTCTGCTCGGACTGTGTGACAAGCTTCTGTTCAGGAAACATGGCCGGGATCAAAGGTAAGCGGGCTTCAGTATCGATCCGTCCTTAATCAGGAGGTGATGGGATCGGCGTCTTGTGTTTATGACCGACTCACTTTGGCCACTGCGTTCATTGTGTTGCTATGTGGAGCTAGGCTGCAGGAAGCCACCGCAAGGCCAGTGTGCAGAGCAGACTGCGCTAGCGTTAGCCGAACAACCCGAACTTTGATGAGACAATGGCAATAGTGAACCGCTCGGAAGGGGTCTGGTCCGGACGTTTGTGTTCCTGTTGGACTGCACAATTAAACGTACTGATGGATAACCTCACAACTCCAACGACTCTAAAATCACTACACAAGAGCTGACTGCTCATCACACTATCAGGATTAATGAATTATGTGTGCTGTTGTGGTGAGAAAGTTGCCCGTTTCATTACTTCCAATCCGCGTATTGAGTTCTCACAGAGGACCTTTAGCCGAGCGATCACAGCATTCACGAGTTACCGTCTCATTGAAGGACTTGTGAAATCACCTGCTTCATCACATGGTCTCCGTCTCCCCTTGCGGCCGTTCTCTCTGATTTTCTCTCTCTCTCTTGCTCTCTCTTCCTTTGTCTCTCTCTTCCTGTGTTTCTCGGTCTCTCTTCCTGTGTCTGTCGCTCTGTCCTGTGTCTCTCTCACTAATAATAATAATAATGTCCGTTGCCCTGTTAACCCAACACACCCTGTGTCCAGAGATCACACTAACCTCTGTACCCCCCCTCTCTGTCCAGCTCTCATCAGCCTGTCCTTCGGGGGGGCGGTCGGACTCATGTTCCTCATGCTGGGATGTGCTCTCCCGGTGTATAAGTAAGCACACACACACACACACACACACACACACACACACACACACACACACACACACACACACACACACACACACACACACACACACACAGTATTGCCTATAGTGTTTCCTGTGGGCTTACTGGCCGTCTCCTGATTTGATGTAGAGTGTGAACAAGAAGATTTGTCTGGTTTAGGGAAAGTTGTAAAACATGAAATGGATTAAAAACCACATTCTAAATCAAAACGACTTTCAGGATTCGCTGGTTTCTTGAGTATGGAATCTTTAAACTCTGTTGATCTGTCGTCTGTCTTGTACTGTATTAATCTCTGTCTGTCTGTCTCTGTCTCTGCAGTACATACTGGCCTCTGTTCCTCCTCTTCTTTTACATCCTGGCCCCCGTCCCCTACTGTATCTCTCGGAGGGTCGTGGATGACACTGACTCGGCTAGTAATGCCTGTAAAGAGCTTGCTATATTCCTGACCACGGGCATCGTCATCTCGGCCTTCGGCCTCCCCATCGTCTTCGCCAGGGCCACAGTTGTAAGTGAACGCTCAATCATGAATTATCCTAAGTTAATAACATAAAGGGCTGTTCTAATACAGCCAGTTCATTGAGAGGATAATAGATATTCAGATGAATGCTGATCTCTTCATTAACGCATTCGCTTTTTTATTGATTATCTTTTTATCTGTTTTTAAACTGAACATGTGGTAGAGGCCACATGGTCACCATCCTGAGGGCAGGATAGTCTGCTTGTTAGGGCGTTTGCAAGGTTCAGGGTTTGATTCCCAATGTCGGCCGTCTAACCCAGTGTTTCCCAAACTTTTTTTCCGGGGACCCATTTTTTGGAAATTACAAACCATCGCGACCCAATATAAAAAATAGTACAGTAGTACTATCAAAAAAAGGCTTCTTGTTTAAAGTTTTTTTAAATGCTCATGCCGAACAGGTAGGCGTGTATTTATGGGCAGCTGTTGTTATCATACAGTCAATCAATCAATCAATAAGTTAAGATAAGATAAGATAAAACTTGATTAATCCCCAAGGGGAGAAATTCTGGTGTTTCAGCAGCAAGAAGTAAGACAGTCAAAACTGAAACTGTAGAGATGGATGCCAAATTAGTGCCAAAGTATTATTATTATAATTTTTTTCTAATATACATTTATTTAGCGACCCAATTCAAATCTCCCAGTCTTTTGGAAAGACTGGTCTAACATGTAGGCCTCCTCCTAACCCCTACCTGCTCCTTAATGGCACGTATCTGAACTGACTGTGTGCTACATTCGATAAAACTTATTATCAAGTACAAAATCTCCAGGCACTCTGGCTCCTTTGAACAGCCACTCAGAAAGAACTCGGAAGCACCGTACAAGTTGAATGTCTGATTCGTGAATTTAATGAACGCACTGAATGAATGCTAAGTAGCATGCATGCTAACGTGAACACTTGCTGTCCGCAGATCGCCTGGGGAGCGTGTGCGCTGGTGCTCACCGGGAACCTGGTGATCTTCTCCACCATCCTGGGCTTCTTCATGGTGTTCGGGACCAACGACGACTTCAGCTGGCAGCAGTGGTAGACGAGAAGAAGGAGGAGGAAGAGGAGTCTTGGTCTGAATAGTTTAGTTTGTATTTTTTAAGTAGCGTTGCAATGATTACTGTTGTTCTGATTGGTTGGTTTTTATTGTTATTTATACTGCGGGCCGCCCATCCATCCAAACACACATACAAGACGTTCCCTGAGAGGCGAAACATGACCCCCACTCTTAAGATGAAGGTTTAAAGCGTGGTCATCATGATGCATAAATACGCTCATCACGTTCCGGAAGAGGAGCGACGTAGACCAGAGATGTGTGGGTTTTGTGTGCAAGCGTGTTAAGAAAAATGTTAATGTAAAACCAAGAGTGGACCGAATAGAAGGAATAGTGTGGTCGTTTCATGTTGGATAAAGTTCTCAGTGTGGAAAAGAGATGGAGCTTTTGCTGTTACTTCCCCTTACATCCCGACCTCTGACCACGTCTTCTGTAGGCTAGACCCGCTAGATTCTAACTCAAACAATAAAGGTTCCTCACCTGCTGTTAACAAGTTCTCGCAACCGCTTATCTTAAGCGAAGGCATTGAGGAGCAGAGGAAGCTTTTATATAGATTCCAGCTGGGAAGACTGTAGATTATTTAGTATCACATCGAAAAACCAATGGATGGAAAACATCCAACACTGTCAGGTGTAGTCTGGGGGTTAGATGACCCCTAACCCCTACCTGGTCCTCAATAACATGGATCTGGAGTCAGTTGAACTGCATAGCTTCTCTGTATCACTGTGAAATGGCTGAATACAGGACGGCTGTCCCATTGTTCCGCCACACAGTGAGGCTCACTCCCTTGCCAAGCTCATATATAATATATATATTGCGGTTCATATGTTGCAGTGGGTGTGGCTAACAGAAGCCCCCAGCCGGTGAGAGATTAGCTTAGTTCGGCTTACAGCCAACAGTCATGTACTTGGGCTAACAAACCCTACTCACACCCAAAGCTCAGCCAATCTACTCACACCATTACCGGCTAGATGTGACATTCGTTTTGGACAGTTCAATTGATCTATTTTTGTTTTCTCCTGTAGTTTCTTTGAGTTCATGCCTTGTTTCCGGAACATAAGAACAGCAGGGTCAAACTCAGGCCAGAGTACCCGTGTTGCTTTTACAGACCACTGGTTTCCTGGCAGCTTAGTGGAGTTCAACACCCTAGCTGAGTTACCCTGTGAGTGAGTCAGTAAGTAAGAGGGTAAGAGAGCGAGAGAGTGTGAATGAGTGAGTGTAACATTTCGTTTTTTATTTGCATGGTGCCCCCTGGGAGATGCCAAAATAAGGATACTGATTGGATATAAACTCATTTGGATTGGTTCCTCATTTAGCCCACCTGTGTTGAGATACTGTATCTCCAGCACAACACATTTCAAGTGAATTAATTAAAAATGTACCTTTTATCTAATGGCATTGTTACAAACTACTGATCTATCTCGTGTGTATTCCATGTAACAGTGTGTTTAAACTGAAGACTAGGAGCAAACTGTTGCGTATTTTCTCTTTGTTAATATCCCCTAATCACCTGTCTCATGCATGTTTTGATTTTGAGACTTAGTTTGACACTGTTAAGTCTTCCTCAGAGATGCGCCCTGAATCTTGAGAACTGGTGCGTTGTGTCTGTGGGGTTGGTTGGGTCTGTGCTTTCATTTTGTTTTATTTATCTTACTTCGCAGATCCGGACGGTATGTTAATTTATTCATTCTGTTGACTGTTTTGTGTAGATATCCAATGCCATTTTGTATTTACAGACTTTGTGTTCGGGAGGCTTGTGTCCGCATTTGGCTTTCATTTTTTAAATAAATGCCATTTTTGAACATCCTCTCATTGCATTATTAAATGCATGTTATGTGCGCTTATTTGGAAAAGATGCCTCAAAGATAATAACAATTTAATGCATGCCGTCTGAAGGCTTTTATCTGAAGTGCCTTCCATGAGTAGATTAATTTCTTAACGACCAAAGATGCATATCTCTCCATGTCTTGGATAACATCTGTATATCCATGGAAACACAGAAACAGAACGATTGAAACATGAATACAGAAAAAGTTCATTGTTTCAAACTCTTAAATTATGGAGATGATTGATCGCCATTTTAAATTATAAGCAGTGTTCAGGTCAACTGAAAGACTTAAGACTCGTCCTCGGTGGTCCAATAGCTGTGTGTTACCATGGTAATGTTCAGGGGTCTCATTTATAACCGTTGCGTACGCACAAAACGGGGCTGAAATTGGCGTACGTGACTTTTCACGCCAAGGTTGTGATCTATAAAAAAACAACTTGACGGGAAAATGTGCGCAGCCCTAAGCAAACTCTGACCCATGCGTACGCATGGTTTGGAGGAAAAGGAGAATTGGCGACACAGACGGTGTGGTGGTGAACTGAAGTCAGACCGAAGAATTGCAGAGTGAGAAGAACGATTATGTTTTATCATCGCCCTTCATCAATTTAATTTCAACCCGTATCATGCGTTAAATCCTAATCAGAATAATTTAAGTCCACTGCGTTATTTCTCAGTTATAACTCCAGAAATATCTCCTTAGAATAGAAATAAAAAGAAATTCCCTATATTTAATCCCGTCAATCCATACTGTCCACTGACGGCGCGACTGCATGGAATAATGCATCTGTCCAACATGTGTCAATAACATAATATTTTTATGTGACACTGTAAACACATGATCGAATGTCAATTAAATCCCAAGTGTGAAAAACCAAGCCACACTCATCACAATCGTTGTCCGTTACTCTTGATGCTTTTCATGACAAATCAGGCATTAAAAAGGGGTTATGTTCAAGAACATTTTACGTGGGTAATTACAAACTGATTATCCAAGGCGTTCTCGTCAGTCTTATTACCGTAACCCTATAAATACAGAGGTGAGCGCCGTGGTAATGCTGCACCATATGGCACTTCTGGCGGACCATGCAAATGGCAGGATTCGGAGGGAGAGGGTATTTAGGGACCATAACGATTTATTGGTAGGCTAGATAAAAATATGTAACTATGTCAGACCACTTCTTTTTTTAATTCTGGGACAGTGCGCTCCGTGCTACTGACAGAGTTCACTGCTGCAGCAACATGTTGCCACTCACTCTGCTTTTTGTTGTTAGCGATCCCAATCCCGTGACCGCCGAACAAAACTACCTTTCGGGCCTCCATCTCACCCACAAGTGTCTCCACTTCAACCTCCGTGAAATTTCGCTTTTTTGATTTTCTCAGTACTTCTGCCATTGTTTCCAACAAGACATAATACCGGCATCTGAGTCTGTTTTATATGCAGATCGCATTCATGAGGTCATTTGCATTGACCATTTATGGTTAAAAAGGGGCGTGTAGAGGGCGGAACGTGAAGCTGATTCAGCTGCGCACAGTTTTATACGCACAGTTTTATAAATGAGACCCATGGGGTCTCATTTAACGATCCTACGCACAGTTTTATAAATGAGACCCCTGGGGTCTCATTTATAAAACTGTGCGTGGGATCGTTACTAAAAATGTGCGTACGCCCAGAAGCCAAGTTTTGCGTGCGCCAAAAAATATTCGGATTTATAAAACACTGCGTACGCACACCTGTACGCAATCTTTGCTTTATAAATCACATACTGACTACAATTGTGCGCAGCTGAATCAGCTTCACGTTCCGCCCTCTACACGCCCCTTTTTAACCATAAATGGTCAATGCAAATGACCTCATGAATGCGATCTGCATATAAAACAGACTCAGATGCCGGTATTATGTCTTGTTGGAAACAATGGCAGAAGTACTGAGAAAATCAAAAAAGCGAAATTTCACGGAGCTTGAAGTGGAGACACTTGTGGGTGAGATGGAGGCCCGAAAGGATTGGGATCGCCAACAACAAAAAGCAGAGTGAGTGGCAACATGTTGCTGCAGCAGTGAACTCTGTCAGTAGCACGGAGCGCACTTTCCCAGAATTAGAAAAAGAAGTGGTCTGACATGGAGTTACATATTTTTATGTAGCCTACCAATAAATCGTTATGGTCCCTAAATACCCTCTCCCTCCGAATCCTGCCATTTGAATGGTCCGCCAGAAGTGCCATATGGTGCAGCATTACCACGGCGCTCACCTCTGTATTTATAGGGTTACGGTAATAAGACTGACGAGAACGCCTTGGATAATCAGTTTGTAATCACCCACGTAAAATGTTCTTGAACATAACCCCTTTTTAATGCCTGATTTGTCATGAAAAGCATCAAGAGTAACGGACAACGATTGTGATGAGGAGTGTGGCTTGGTTTTTCACACTTGATTTAATTGACATTTGATTATGTGTTTACAGTCTCATCTCATCTCATTTTCGTCCGCTTATCCGGGGTCGGGTCGCGGGGGGAGCAGCTCAAGCAGGGGGCCCCAGACTTCCCCTTCCCGGGCCACATTGAGCAGCTCTGACGGGGGGATCCCGAGGCGTTCCCAGGCCAGTGTTGAGATATAATCTCTCCACCTAGTCCTGGGTCTTCCCCGAGGTCTCCTCCCCACTGGACGTGCCTGAAACACCTCCCAAGGAAGGCGCCCAGTGGGCATCCAGATGCCCGAACCACCTCAGCTGACTCCTTTCTAAGTAAAGGAGCAGAGTCTCTAATCCGAGTTCCTCACGGATGGCTGAGCTTCTCACCCTATCCCAGACGCCAGCCACCCTTCTGAGAAAACTCATCTCGGCCGCTTGTACCCGCGATCTCGTCCTTTCGGTCATCACCCAGCCCTCATGACCATACACTGTAAAAAGAGTAACATGCGGTTGTTCATTCAAACTAATAACTGTCATTGAAAACAGGATACAATTATTGATTTGATTGTGTAACTCATTCTTTAAGCATTTTGAGACACCACGTTTGATTTAAACTGAACTAAATACACGTCCAATAGACACAAACAAAAGTTTTAGATTTCTCACAAACAATTATTTTTTATTCATGACCTGCAGGTATTATTTTTAGTTTGAGTCGAATTTGAATTTGCACGTTGCACAGTCGGAGCACATTCAGGTCCCAGTCTCAGAACGTGATCGAGAGCTCTCTTTCGGTCGTTTACATCCTTGGAGGATTTCGTCGAAACATAAATGTAAGTAGCAAAACAGTTGCAGATAATCAATGTTTTAGTATTTTGTGTTGTTTTTTTGTGCAAAATTGCCGTAGCGGGCTGTGGCACGTTCCAGGCAGGCTCTTGGCTTGGCCTTAACTGTTAATATGAGCAAGCTGACGTTTGAGTTATTATAATGCATTTACCGGTAACGTTATGACAATGAATCGCTCGCTAACATCCGGGGCAGCTAGTGTGGCTAGTAGCCCACCCACATACTCTGCTGCACGTATTAGCTTCACCTAAGGTCTGTCATTGGGTGGAGAGAAAACACAGACTCTCTCGCTCTCCACCCAGCAACGTTTATTTATTTATTGGTGTTGTATTATGTGCTCTTCAGAGAGTAGTAGCCTAATTGTTTGTTTTATTTTGTATGCTTTCAGCAACACGTGGTCGCTCTCTTCAGTTCCATGCCTGTAGCCTATATCTTCATCCAACCTGAACAGTTAATATCTTGCATCTACACTACACACACACATGCTTGTGTGTGTTTGCGGCATCTATTTTTTACTTGACTTGCATTTCTTAAAGATCATTACAGTTTATATCCGTGCAGAAAACTGCCCTTTTAAGGGTAGTCTTTATCAAGATGGCATCTGGACATGGAGATTCCAGTCGCCAGAGGATGATAAAGAAGTACCAGTATGTTGGTTTTTAGAAAACATAGAATCCTGCCCTCATGGCCCTGTCCTGCTTTCTCTATCCTCTTCTTTCCCACCTCTCATTCTCTCCATCCTTTCCTCTGTTCCCCTCTCCCCTCCAGCCTTTCTTCTCTTCTCTCCACCATCTCCTCCCCTCTCATCTGCTCCTTTCTCCTCCTTTCCATTCTCCTCCTCACCTCCTCACTCCTCCCCTCATGTTAAATATGTTACGGTTCATATGTTAAAGATGAATAAATACATATAAAGTTATCTGTTGGCCAAGTGTCTTTTTTTGTAGAGTTTTTAAATGTGTAAATGATAGTTTGGTCATATGTAAATAAATTAACTGGTATCAATGCAAACATTAATTCATGTTGAAAGTAAATATATTAGTTTGGTTCAACAATTTAAATGTTGAGAAAATCATTTGG
Organism: Gadus morhua; assembly: GCF_902167405.1. Lineage (NCBI taxonomy): Eukaryota > Metazoa > Chordata > Actinopteri > Gadiformes > Gadidae > Gadus > Gadus morhua. Next base: position 11,263,126 of record NC_044057.1, read on the forward strand.
ATCAAGGCAAAGATTTAATGTTGGGTCAAGTGCAGCATTATTGTTTACATCAACATAAAATAATCAGGTCATAACAAGTGACTCAATTTAGATTCAGTGAAGTCAAATATATCAGATGTGATATCTGGACATCATTTTTTTTAATTTGAGCACGGTTATACTTTTTCCAGTGTAGGTGAGGATAGGAACGAAGATCGACCGGTAGATCGAGAGCTTTGCCTTGCGGCTCAGCTCTCTTTTCGTTACAACGGTGCGGTAAAGCGAACGCAATACCGCCCCCGCTGCTCCGATTCTCCGGCCAATCTCACGCTCCATAGTACCCTCACTCGCAAACAAGACCCCGAGGTAGCCTACTTGAACTCCTTCACTTGGGCTAAGGATTACAGATGTTTACAGTGTCACATAAAAATATGATGTTATTGACACATGTTGGACAGATGCTCTATTCCATGCAGTCGCGCCGTCAGTGGACAGTATGGTGGAGTAACGGGATTAAATATAGAGAATTTCTTTTTATTTATATTCTAAGGAGATATTTCTGGAGTTATAACTGAGAAATAACGCAGTGGACTTAAATTATTCTGATTAGGATCTAACGCATGATACGGGTTGAAATTAAATTTATGAAGGGCGATGATAAAACATAATCGTTCTTCTTACTCTGCAATTCTTCGGTCTGACTTCAGTTCACCACCACACCGTCTGTGTCGCCAATTCTCCTTTTCCCACAAACCATGCGTACGCATGGGTCAGAGTTTGCTTAGGGCTGCGCACATTTTCCCGTCAAGTTGTTTTTTTATAGATCACAACCTTGGCGTGAAAAGTCACGTACGCAACTTTCAGCCCCGTTTTGTGCGTACGCAACGGTTATAAATGAGACCCCTGAACTGGGGTTGAGTCCATCACACAACTTCATTCTTTTTTTAAATAAATATACATAACTGCCCCTGTTAATGATTAAAGTCAGTTTCACTGAGGGCATGGATTCATGAATATGTATGAAGACCCCGATAGACTAATGCACTCAACTATAAGACAACCGCTGTGATGTTACCAATCCTTTAAACTCCATCAACGCCCATCCCTTCTTCTCTTAGGATGTTCACCTCTTGACCTTAACCTTGACCTTGACTTGGTAGACAGAGTATGAAGGTAACTACCTCCCTGTGGGTTGGTTTAGCTGACCCAGCCATGTCTATGGCTGTGTTCTCGACTGCCCCATACAGGCTATTCTCAGCCACTACAACACATTTCTTCCTTCGATCTCTTTTACCGCCAGTGTGGGTACCGGATTGACTCTGCTGCCATATCGACTCGGGGTCCTGCGCTTACAGATGACGTATCGACACAAGCCAACGGACAAAACCCGGAAGGGTTGTTTATAAACAGGGCTCAATCATGGACATAAAAAGAAGGCTTAATCCGTTTTGGTTTTGATTTCATTGAACGCAGCCCGTTCTTTCAAAACAAAGCCATTGGAAACACGTCTAAAAGCACTGATGAATGCATAGGAAGTGCATAACGGAAGTGTCTGCGTGTGGGTTGCTGTTTTGACTCTGTGTTGGCAGCGCTTGAAATAAAGTGGATCGCCCCGTTCAGTGAATGGAGTTAACCGATTCTTCTTTTATAGATAACCCAAGTATAGGCAACAATAATATGTAAATTAGATTATTATTCATAGTAGGGCTGTAACGATACACCAACTCACGATTCGGTTTGTATCACGATTTTCGACCCACGGTTCGATACATCCCACGATTTTTTTAAATTTAAAAAGCTTAAAGTTTGGTTGTTTTAGTCAAATATCCTATTAGGGCTTCTTATTAGGCTATGTAGCTTAAACAATGACATAATCAGGCCGTATAGAATGCAACATGTTTAATAGCCTAACTTTCAATAGATGGAAAAAAACGCCTAACATGAACGCCTAACATGAACGTCGCAATAACGAGGCATGTGTTACGAGTAGCGTATGTGTGTGCGCGAGAATGGCAGTGTGCGTATGTGTGTGTGTGAGTGACGTCAGCGAGTGATTGGACGAGCGAGGAGAGCGAGCGGTAGCGTGTGTGTCTAGTGAAGAAGCGAATGAGTCCGGTAGAATAAAGTATCCACCCTGTCAATAATCGGTGGCCGCTTCATTCCGACCTATAGGCAGACAAACTGCCGGTCAAATCACACAAAACAATAGAGACAGGGATCACACAGGCAATTTTTTTCGCGCTTGGCCCAATCTGGATAAAAGTCGTTCATATCGCATATGAGGACTTCGACGGCTGTGGAGAAATGCAATCCTCCGTAGCCACGGAGAGCTGTCATCACAGAGAGGGCATCTCGTCGCATACTTACGGCATCGATAAGAGGGGACGGTGTCAGCAGACTATTATTTAGACAAATTATTAGCAAATTTCAATCTGACAATTTGACCGGAGAGTTAGAAAGGGCGTATCGCGCTTCTGCCTTCTCACACCGCGAGACAGGTTTGTGGCTTTGAGTGTCGCGATTTCGGTTTCGATACGCGTATCGTTACAGCCCTAATTCATAAATTAGAAAACAAAAGGAGATCCTTAATACTTCGGAATAACATGGGAATGAATGAAACGCGCATGCACATTTAAAAGACAGCGTTTACAGGAAGTGCGTCATTATTGCGCATCTAGGACCCCGAGTCGATCTGGCAGCCGAGTCAATCCGACACCCACACCGGACTTGTTCGGAGAAAGACCTTAGTGCCCGAAAATAAAACCAATATATTAATAAAACCATAGAGTAAGTGTCAAAAGTGGCTGTTACTTGTTACCTTTATAAACATAGATCATATTATGATAAAATATTAGTATAATTATTACATGTTTAAAATTCGACTTGTTCGGCCCAGTGGCTTCGACGCCCAGGTGATGATGATGATGATGATGGTGGACAGGAGGAAACTCCAGCCATCCATCAGGACGCACCTGATGTGAAGTGATTTTAAATCTAAAGCTAAAAATTTAAATCTAAGTCCTGGGTAGTGTGGGTTTGGCGCCCCCTCGCTGTCTGGAGAGGAACTGTTGCAGACCAGGAATGGAGCCATCCCAGTAGTGTAGCGTTCAGACAGTTCAGGGTCAGTTGAGAACTCCTGCAGGGACGGGACAGGCTGTAACACGCTGACACATGCTGCTCTGTGAGCTGAGTCTTTCCATTCGACAATAATGAGAGTTAATATAATATATGGCAGGGTAACAGAGCACATAGACATTGTGTAATAATCCACAGTCAACATTATTTTATTTCAGTCTATTTAATTTAATCCCTGAAATAAACTCACAAAATGACCGATCAGTCATTCATTCATTTTTCTTGCTTGCCTCAACTCATCCTTTGCCCCATGCTGCTTGAAAAAATCATCTATCAGGAGTTCACCTATGACGGGGTAAGCTTCAGGCTTTCTGTCAAGACATCCCTGTCTTTGTGTCCATGTATTCAGAGCTTGACTTCAGGTCCATCACCACCCGAGGTATTATATACAGATAGAGCTGCTACAGAAAATTGTATGATCCCCCCCGAGGGCGAAGATCTGGAAGGTTCCTTCACCTGCTAGAGCCAACATGTCAGACTGACTCCACCAGGTATTTGCATACCGGCTCACATGGAATAATGTCATCATTAATTGTATTGCATAACATCAAATCAAAAAGTTGTTTATTTGTTAACACATGTTTTTGTTCAGTCAGACTATCTAGGTTAGATGCTCTCCCACACCCTTACAGATGCGCACCCCTTGCCCCGAGTTATGAAAACGGACTCATAACTCATGACAGACTTGGACTGATGCTGAAACTTGCCTTGAGTAGGCGTGTTCCACGTGCACGCCTCTACATGCACAGCGCCTCCGAAACCGCTGCACCAGCTCAACGCAGCCGTCCTGCACACTGTTGGGCTCCTGCAGAAGACGGAACACCAACCTGACCCCCCTGGAGAGAATGGAGAACACATGCTGCCCTTTGGAAGTTTTGCATCGATTTGGGTTTGCACCCCCCCAGGCAGGCCAAACCCAGCCCTCTGATCTTTGAGGACTCTGATCTCTGAGGACTCTGGTCTCTGAGGACTCTGGTCTCTGAGGACTCTGATCTCTGGTCTCTGAGGACTCTGGTCTCCGAGGACTCTGGTCTCTGAGGACTCTAGTCTCTGAGGACTCTGATCTCTGGTCTCTGAGGACTCTGGTCTCTGAGGACTCTGGTCTCTGAGGACTCTAGTCTCTGGTCTCTGAGGACTCTGGTCTCTGAGGACTCTGGTCTCTGAGGACTCTGGTCTCTGCTCTCTGAGGACTCTGGTCTCTGAGGACTCTGGTCTCTGAGGATTCTGGTCTCTGAGGACTCTGGTCTCTGAGGACTCTGGTCTCTGAGGACTCTGATCTCTGAGGACTCTGGTCTCTGGTCTGTGAGGTCTCTGACCTCTGAGGACTCGGTCGAGACACCAGGTAGACCGGAGCGAGCCAAGGGAGGATGAGGAGGTTTTTCAGAGCGCGAGACGAAGACTCCAGTCAGATCCAGTACCTGACGGCCAAGTGTCACCGGCTGGCTCACGAGAGAGGTGAGCACTTGAGACGAGGACCTCACTCCTCCACTGAACCGCATTTTTTGGGTCCTTGGGGTCATGCGTTGGGTGCATACATTTCATGTTTACCTCCCCCCCTGCATTTACAGAGACGTATCTAGAGAAAATTCCGGGTAACCTTTGCCTTGCAGAGGTTACACTTGTTCATTTTAAATGAGTAACGTGTATTCAGTAACCATTCATTGCGTTAACGAATGAGAGAATGTCAGCTGGTCTCTTTGGCCGCAGCCCATGTGCTTAACAATGTTGCCGGTCCTTCAGCCCAGCTTGAGAGGGACACCTTGGTGACCAGGGAGAGACAGCGGAGGCTACAGAATGATCTGGAAGCGATGGGCGCTCACCTCCAGCAGAAGGAGCAGATGATTGTGGAGCTGAGGAGAAAACAGGACTACCTGGTGGACCACCTCAACCGACAGCAGGTAGCGCGATACAGGGGATTCTTTATCTTAAGGGGGCAATCTCTAATGTTTGCGCGTAAATCAATGTATGTTAAGTCGCCATCTATCGCGTCGTTTACATTGAGGGCATTCAGCAGACGCTTTTATCAATGTCTGTACAGTAAGGATGTTTACAGAATCAAGTGCCAAGCACTAACAATCGCTAGGTTAACTTATTCCCTGTAAACAACAAAGCTTGGATAAGATGATACAGGATGCTGAGTACCTTTTTTAATAAAGGATAATATTATATTACAAATCTAACCTCAAGGATGGCCCCCTCCCAGGTCAGAGGAGCAGTCAGTGTTCAGAGGCCCCTTCAATTCAAGAGCTTCATTGGTGTGCTTTAGTCCCGAACGCTTTGCAAGCATGTCTGAGTATATAATCATCTGTATATAATCATATAATCTGACGCGAACATACACACAAAACATACGTGTACTTAGAGCTAATTATCATTACTTTAAATTATACGGTACATATTCTTTCATTAATGTATTTATTTCAATGTTGTTTCAATGTTTTTTCAAACAACAAGACTCGTAACCATGAAAGCTGTTTCTCGAGTATAATTCATATGATGAACAACTTATGAATTTAAAGTACCAAGTCGGACTAATTTAAGTTGAGTCATCATGCAGTACATTTTCACTCCAAGGGGATTTAATGTCAACTTGGCCCGCGGTTCTTTTCTGCTCTTCAGAACTCTGACTAATTACTCTACCGTCTAATTCGCTTTCTACTGTTCTCTACATATTCTGCTGCCAGGTGGCACTAGAGACTACTCTACTTTACTCTACTTTACTCTACTCCAGTAGGTCTGTTCTCAGGCTTTATCCCTGTCTTGATGTATTCCTGTGTCGTGTGGTGATCAAAGGGTTGCCTAGAAACGTCATCCTACCCTCGACCAACTCCCTTGTGATGTCCTGGAACGTGTTTGGCGTTTAACGTCACCAGAGTTTAACTTCAAACCCTCCTCACCTTCTAAAACCACTACACCGAGCCCCGGTACTGCCAGCTGGCCCAGCTGGCAATAATTACAATAATTACACACCAATTATGTGCCCATGTTGACATCCACACATTTTATTACCATTACATTTGGGATTATGATCTTTCGGTCATATTTAAAAACTTTCGTTCTGAAGACATGTGGCTAAAACATTTTCTTAAATATCCTCCAAGTTTCCCTTTGTTATTCCGAACTTTCCAGCGGGTGTTTTGCTGAGTGAGTAAGGCTTTACTGCCAGCGTTTGGCGCTCCTGGTCGATGGAGCTAGACTCCTTCTCACCTGGGACGGGCCCGGTCCAGCCAGGTGCCCCTTCCGGCCTCCCCAGCAGACAGTGCAGTCAGTGGGGGGTAGGGGCTTACGGAGCCCTGTGATGGTGGAGGACTGGGGAACTGGACCTCTCAGTCCAGTTAATGAACTCACGGCCTGAGAGTGAGCCCCTCTGTCCTATCCCTCCTTGCTGGAGGCCAGTGCCTCTGTCATGCAGGTTTGTAATGGATTACGTATGGATGACGCGCCCGGTACAAATTTGGCAGCCGGTACAAATTTGGCATGACACCTCCTTCAGTGTGATTTTGTGTCTCCTTAATAAATGTGACGACGTGATCCTTCAACCTGCGAAGGCGCTGACAACGTACGGAATACGCCCTTGTAGCAACCCTGGTCCAATTCCCGCCTTTCAAGCGACAGGTGGGACGGGCCATTCCATCTCTTCTTCAGACCCACTGACATGTTTTTCTTCACTCTCCTATCCATAAGGGCTCTGAACCGCAACTACTTATTGCAGAACGTAATGCCATGCAGCGTGGAAGACCCGCTGGGCCTGAGACAAGGAGATGGAGGGAATCTTGGAAGAGCAGCTCAGCTTCCATCTCTGCACCACCCAGCTAGAGAGAGCCAAGCCTGATTCCCTCACTGCTGGGAACCGTCCTAATATCTGTAGCATTCTTCCTAAATATGATCCAAACAAACCGACTGACCCTCGGGTTGAAGTGTGTATTATGAATCAGTTCACTTGCACGGTTAGTCTTCAGTTGCTATGGTAATTCTTTGAGCTACTTAGGTTACTTATTATGGTCTGGCCTCTGTGTTCCTTGCCTCCATAGGGCCTGGTGGAATTCCTTAAGCATCATGCGGGCCTGAGAGCGGAGGTGGGCCCTACGGCGGAGGAGAACTTGAGAGACACCGAGCTGCTGGCTACGGAGCTGGAGCAGCTCCGCTCTGAGCTGCTGGCGCTGCAGAGCTCCGACGGGCAGCTGGTGGGCCTGGTGGAGGAGCTCTACGCTGAGGCCCAGCACAGAGCAGCACTGGTAGACAGCCTCCAGGAGGAGCTGCACAGGTAGGCCCGATGAAGTCAGGGGCAGAGTTAGTAATGGAAGGAGGGCAGTGTGCCTTTTGGTATTTTCCAAAATAAAGGACCACTTTATTTAAAGTAAAAAGTGCAACTAGGACTGTTGGATTGTTTACTGTCTATCTAACCAGACGATGATGACAGCCAACAGTAGCAAAGGCTACAGCTGTTGGTGTGTGTCTGTTTATGTGTGTGTGTGTGTGTGTGTGTACTCTCCTGTCACCCCATACTGTTGTCTTAAAACGTATTAAATCAGCCGCGGTTCGATTTAAACATTTCTGTTCTTATAGTCCCCTCAGCATGCCAGAGCAAACAAAAAATGTAAAATACATTTAGTTTTCTTCGGGATTTTCAGATAAGGACACGCGATACTATGCAGACAAACATAAAAACAAACGAAGCGCTGTCACAGTTTGATTAACATCTCAACATCACTGCCGCCGCCAGCTTATCGACACACGACCGATCCCCGCCTCGCACGTCACATAAAGACCGAAGGAAAACAACTCGGGTCGAAGTTATACCACGAGTCAGCACAAAATACCCTCCCCCCGACCCCTTATTTCAGAGTATCCCCCTCTTCTTTGAAGCCTAACATAACACACGACTTAAAGGGGTACGCCGGGGTATCTGTAAATTCTGGCCTAAATCTGAACTCCGCGCTGTGAAGTGGGCGTGGCTGGTGTGACGTAATGGCTCCGCACTCCTCACCTGTCTAAAGGTGCTGCCATCTGTGGCTGGAGTAGTTATTGCAGCTTATGTGTTCGATCCTGCTTCCTAGTGGCTATGTGAGGGTAATACAGCTTGTGTGTTTGATCCTGCTTCCTAGTGGCTATGTGGGGGCAGCTTATGTGTTCGATCCTGTTTCCTAGTGGCTATGTGGGGGCAGCTTATGTGCTTAAAATACGTAACAATCTTGATTGTTTGTGGCTGAGTCTATCTGGATCAACGTGTGCCCCACAGTAAATCAACGGAGGTCGAGGACCTGCGGAGACACCGGCAGAAACAGAGAGAGGAGCTGGAGCAGCTCCAGAGCGCCCACCAGAGGAAGGTGAGGGAACTGCAACTCACTGAAATGACACCTAGCCAGCCAGTTTGGGAAATTGATGCTCAGATTAAACTACAGTAGTCAAATTAGTAGTTATATTTTCTTTATCTTTTTTTATTTGAGGGGGGAATTTATTTGAGGGGGGGGCTGAACATTTGCATTCCAAGCTCCTGTAGGGGGGTCTGGGGGCATCCTCCCCCAGAAAATGTTTTTGTGATTTTCACAAACAAACAAAGCATTCTGGTGCATTCTGACAAAATAATAAAGGCAAAGTGAGTGAGTGAGTGAGTGAGTGAGTGAGTGAGTGAGTGAGTTAGAGAGAGAGTGAGTGAGAGAGAGAGTGATAGAGATAATGGGTGAGTGTGTTACGCCCAAGCCATTGTGTTGGTAAACTTCACTCATAAATATATCTACAGTCTGCATTTAGACAAATACAATGAAATAGGAATTCCACACAATTCATGTAAATGTGCAAACTTTTGTGTGTGGTTGTTCAAGACACACTTAAGGCATGATACCAACATAGGTTTGCAGAGGACTACATACAGTACAATATGCACACTGAAGGCCTGATGCCACCATAGGTTTGCAGAGGACTATATACAGTATGTACACTGAATAGGTTTGCAAAGGACTATATATGCACACTGAAGGCCTGATCCCACCATAGGTTTGCAGAGGACTATAGTATGTATGTACACGGAATAGGTTTGCAGAGGACTATATACAATATGCACACTGAAGGCCTGATCCCACCATAGGTTTGCAGAGAACTATATACAGTACACTTGAAAGGGGTGGGGGGAGGTTGTGAGGGTTTGCAACCAGTGTCCACCTCACAGGAAGGGGGAGGGGGGGGGGGGGGGAACAAGTCACCTTGCAACAGAGTAGCACTGATGAGATGCTTTGTGAAAGAAAACCTCTCCTTGGGATGGCTCATAATGGTGTCACAGACCTATGAAATAATAACCACAGAAAACATGTTCCAGTTCAACGATACAATGAAGTCATACTCCTACCAGTTAATTTTTTAATAAAGCTTAAAGTAATAATTAAAAAGCATAAACGTGGGAAAAAAAGACATGTCTGCATTCTCCAGTATATATACAGTATGCATACTAGTATGTCTAATAATGACAACTCTGAATAGAAAAATGTGCAAACAAACACAAATACATACATAGGCTAGTGGAATAAATATAAGTTGCTTACCTCTAGCATGGCTAGCTTCACAGTTGTTCATATGCACTCTTGCTCGCTCGTGTTTTTTTTATCCGTTCTGACAGATGTTTCAGGTCAACCCTGTCTGTGTCCACGAACTATCACACGCACTTGTTTTAATAAGTATACAAGGAAAGCAAAAAATTGCATTGGCATACCCACAGCTAGTTAGCCAAACCTGAAACAAACTCTGGAAAAACTTCTCTTGTAGGCTCTATCCTTTTCTCTTGCTTGTTGGGTTATGTTCACTTCTGGCTTTTCTGGTCCGAGTTCTTTTACTTGCAATTTTTCTGCAAATGTTATTCTTTCGAATGGATTCATAAGCAAAGACTTAACTGAATTTGGGGCTTGCTGAACTCAAAGGGAAACAGTAGTAGCAGTACTCAAAGTCGCCATGTTGCTGATCTCTGAGGTAATGGCAAATGCGCGGTTACGTGCAGTGGACGGTGCACTGTGTTGGGGGCGATATTTTGAGCACCCACAAGCCATACAATTCGACGACGCTGATTGGCGAAATTATGTACTTTTCTGCCTAACAACCGGAAAACTATTGGGTAAAAATTCAGGCTTGTTGGGCTGAGCGAACTGGCGCCCCAGTATGGAAGCATATATGTAGCAAAATTCAAATGGCAATGCAATTTGCAATTAAATAAGTAATTACGTTATGCAATCGACAATGCATTATGCAATTTCATAATGTAATTTGTAAATACGTTATTCAAAGTGTATTTTAATATGCAAAGTGACAATGCAATCCTCAATTAAATTTGCAAAAGTTATAACAAAAAAATAGAACAACATTTTGTCAAATTCTTTGAGTTCCTTTATTCAAATTGAAAAGCTATAGCGTCCCCGTGTAGGCTAGTGACAAACAGTCAGAAAGGGCTTTAATTTTTGAGATACCCCTACTGGAGGTAGAACTAAACCCAACAATGTTTTTCCTCATCTCTAAGGTCTCCCATACATGAAAGTGATTCTTGGCTAAAATATTTTTACTGCTAAGATTGTGAAATTGACAGATATTGTTATATACCTCCAAACAAAAAAAGGCCTAAAATATAGCCTGTCCGTATGGGAGTTAAGACAGATAAACTAATGCAGAATGATAACACAAGCTCTGAGAGCTTTGAGACTTGGCAAGTTTGTAGCCAGGGAGTCACTTCACCTACTGGAAAAACCTGGATGTGAATATCTTGATGCATGAAGTAGATGGAGACCTATAAACACATACCTAAAATAAGCGGACAGTGAAAAAAATGATTTCTATGCAGAATGTTATCATTTACTTTGTAGTTGCTTTGCCAGAAAGTGATTGCAATCCACTTTGCCACGCTCCGTGTGTTGCGATATTCAAATTACATTTCAATCCGCAAAACGAAACGTTTTCCAAAACGTAATCCAAAACGTTTTCCAAAAAGTCAATATGCAAAGTGCCAAACGTATCAGCCAATCAGCGTCTGGGCGGGAACTACGTCACTTTCTATTGCCTCCAAGGGTATCTCCACGGTGGGTCTCCCGCAGGCCCGCCGCTCCCTATACGCAGAGTACGCAGAGTGCGTAGGGCACCAAGTACCTGAGGGGGCACTAAAATTTAAGGTTTGTAAAAAAGAAAAAGAATATATACATTATTCAATTAAAAACATATGTAAAATAATTATGAAGAGGCCCACGGTTGTTTGTTCTTAATTGTATAACCTATCACTAAATTTCGGCAAATTAGATGTTTTTACCTAATATATAAAAAGGGGCCCCTTTTTATATATTAGGTATGCTAATATATAAAATGCTCGCGTAGGGCACCGAAACGGCCAGCAGCGGCCCTGGTCTCCCGACCCTATGTTTCGCAGTGCCTGTAGCACTTGGGAAATCTTTATGTTTACCACACTGGCGTCAAAACGTACCAGTGAGGATAAGTCGTCTATCCTATCTCCCAAAACACGCACTCTATCTACTGCATCTGTGTCTTCCACACGATTGTTCTCCACATCATCGGCTAAACTTCGGAGCGTATCAATATCCATTGGTGACCATGGACCTGACACATACGAACTAGAAGTGAACGTGAACAAGAAAATTACGAGCAAGTGACGTAGTTCCCGCCCAGACACTGATTGGCTGATACGTTTGACACTTTGCATATTGACTTTTTGGATAACATTTTGGATTACGTTTTGGAAAACGTTTTGCCAAATCTTTTGCAAAGCGTTCGTTTTGCGGATTGAAATGTCATTTGAATATCGCAACACACGGAGCGTGGCGAAGTGGATTTGCAATCACGGGGACGCTATAGCTTTTCAATTTGAATAAAGGAACTCAAAGAATTTGACAAAATGTTTTTCTATTTTTATTGTTATAACTTTTGCAAATTTAATTGAGGATTGCATTGTCACTTTGCATATTAAAATACACTTTGAATAACGTATTTACAAATGACATTATAAAATTGCATAATGAATTGTAAATTGCATAATGTAATTGCAAATTGCATTGCCATTTGAATTTTGCTACATATATGCTTCCATACCCCAGGGAAGACACCTACTTCACTAAAATGAACATGAAAGTGAATGATGATATAATTATGGAGGATTCTAAAGATATTCTAACGTAAATGCATTATTCGAGCGAATCAACATAGATTATATCTCAAAATGAGAAAGATTATCCAAAAAAAACACGAAAAAAACAACAACAAAAAAAAAAAAACAGGGAGGCAGGTCGGTGGGAGGGCGGCGCCCCAGCGCCCTCTATAGGCGAGTCGCCACTGATAGAAGTTCAATTTTTAAATACTTTCAATCCCCATTTCCAAACACACTCCATTTCCAGAATGTTTTCAAATGGCTCAAACTTCTCTCTAATACTTTGAGTGTCAGTTGGCCATGTTGGACGACATAAATTAAAGTTGGCGGATCCAAAATGGCTTCCTGCCGGCGGAGAGCAATGCATTGTGGTCCACTGTTTCGCTTGAGGTAGCTCAAATTACTTGATTATTCAACGAAACATTAAATCCCCGGCAAAACAAAAGCTCTGTATGCGATCAACCCGCCGTGGCCAACAACAGAGGCCTAACGTGCCAAGCTGTAGTTTGGTAGAACTAGATTATTCTGAGCCGAGGTCTGGAAAGAAACAACAACCAATTCCCCTGCTCCGGGACATACACGGCCTCTTGGAATCTCTTCCCAAGACTCTCTTCCCAGCCTATCACAGAAGCACCTGGCCATGTCGACAGTAATCTTTCTCACAAGACGTCTCCATTAGAGCAGCGAAACAAATGAGGGGGAGCTGGAAGTCTCTGCTTCCACAATCTTTATTGTAAGATTTTGAAGGAACACATGCATACAGTTACAGTTGGAAACATGCATACAAATGTACCCATAATGGTGTGTGTGTGTGTGCGGCTGTCTGTCTGTCTCTCTGTCTGTCTGTGTATGTGTGTGTGTGTGCTTGTGCGTCTGTCTGTCTGTCTGTCTGTCTGTCTGTCTGTCTGTCTGTCTGTCTGTCTGTCTGTCTATGTGTCTGTCTGTCTGTCTATGTGCCTGTCTGTCTGTCTGTCTGTCTGTCTGTCTGTCTGTCTGTCTGTCTGTCTGTCTGTGTGTGTGTGTGTGTGTGTGTGCGTGCCTGTCTGTCTGTCTGTCTGTCTGTCTGTCTGTCTATGTCTTTCTGTCTGTCTGTGTGTGTGTGTGTGTGTGTGTGCGTGGGTGCTTGTGCAATAGGTGTGTGTGCTGCAGCAGGAGAACAGCAGCAGTGTTCAGAAGCTGCAGCAGACAGCCGTTCAGTTCGAGCGGCTCTGCAAACAGCAGCGCTACTGGATGCTCTGTGTCAAAAGGTGAGCTAGCAGCTAGCTCATCCTGTACCAAACCTAACCCTAACCTGATTCAGTTAGCCGCGCTAGTGGATGATCTGTGTCAAAAGGTGAGCTAGCAGCTAGCTCATCCTGTACCAACCCTAACCCTAACCTGATTCAGTTATCCACGCTACTGGATGCTGTGTGTCAAAAGGTGACCTACAGTAGCAGCTAGCTAATCCTGTACCAACCCTAACCCTAACCTAATTCAGTTAGCCGCGCTACTGGATGCTCTTTGCAAGAGGTTAGCTAGCAGCTAGCTCATCCTGCACCAACCATAACCCTAGCCCCAGGGCCGCTGCTGGCCGTTTCGGTGCCCTACGCCAGCGGGGGGGGGGGGGGGGGGAGCCCCTTAATATATATCAGGTAAAAACATCTAATTTGCCGAAATTGAGTGATAGGTTATGCAATTAAGAACAAACACGGTGGGCCTCTTCATAACTAATTTACATATTTTTTTAATTCAATAATGTATTTTATTTTTTATTTTTTACAAACCTTAATTTTTGGTGCCCCCTCAGGTACTTGGTGCCCTGCGTACTCTGCGTATAGGGAGCGGCGGGCCTGCATAGCCCTAACCTGATTCAGTTAGCCGCGCTACTGGATGCTCTGCGTCAAGAGGTTAGCTAGAAGCTAGCTCATCTTGTACCAACTTTACTTGATTCAGTTAGACGCGCTACTGGATGCTCTGCGTCAAGAGTTCAGCTAGCAGCTAGCTCAGTTAGCCCACGAGCCTTAACTTAGCCTTGTTAAGCTAGCACAACAAGCCTTTTATATTAACCGTGTTCAGCTAGCATTCCTAGCCTTGACTTTTTTCTATTTTTGCGCTCCTAACAAATAAGATAAGGTAAGCCTATGTTGCAAACAGATCACTGGGTACCCATGCCTAACCTAGTCGTGGTTTCAAGTATTTAGCTGACGTGGTTTCAAGTATTAAGTATAATGACGTAACACCTCAAAAGAACGCTTAACGGTAAATCAATTCCTAATTACTTTTTTATTAATGATTTAGAGGTGAACACTAATATTGCCATACTGCTACCAGCCACACATCATTCACGTTACGCCAGCTTCCTTAAGACACCTGGAATGAAAGCCAATGTTGTGACATCACAAGAGTGGGCGTGGCCACGTCTCTCGCTTGGTCTCTCCTGATTGGTTGGCCTGTGGCTGCAGGTACAAAGACTGTCTGACGGAGGAGAGGGAGGCGGTGGTTCAGCAGGTCAGTGACCTGGAGCAGACCGTCCTGAAGCCCAGGGGATGTTCCCACTGCAGCAGACAGTACCACTGCCCCCTGCAGGACAGGGGCAGCAACTCCAGGCATCGGTAAATCAATCAATCACCTTTAAGTGGTTTTGCACCAAATCTGCTTTATGAATAAAGTTTGAATCACCTATTTAATACATATGCACACTATACTTTCGTATAGTATGTGTGTGTAGCCTTAACATTGTGTGTGTGTGTGTGTGTGTGTGTGTGTGTGTGTGCAGGCACCAGTCTATGTGTGGTGCAGAGTTCCGGGCTGACCAGCAGGGGGAGCCGTGGTCAGCCCTGTGTGAGGACAAAGTCATCACTCAGGTAGGAAGAGCTTTCATACCATACTGGTGGTCTACAAAACCAGCTGTGTCTCCATGCAAAGTCCTGTATGTCTGACCATGGAGCAGTCTGTCTGTCTGCATGTCTATCCGTGCTGCAGTCTGTCATTAGCTTTACATTTGGGGGCATTTAGCAGACACTTTTATCCAAGTACAATTGTCAAAAGAAAGCGAAACAATATATATCACTGTCGGTACAGTAAGCCAAGCACTAACAATCTCTAGTTTAACCCATTACCCGTATGCAACAAAGATAGCTAGGATAAGACACTACAGGATGCTAAGTACTATTTTTAAGTGCAAGGACCTACAACATATAATAAGTGCTTATATTAAGTGCCAGAACATGCAACATACAATAAGTGTGTACACTAAGTGCCAGGATTACTGCAGCTGTCTGCCTGTCTGACCATGCAGCAAGACGTCTCTGTTATTCTGGGCCGCCTTTATTTCTGTCCGTGCAGCAATTTGTCTGTCTGTAGAAATCAAATACAAAACCAACATGCCGACCTGTCAGCGTGCGACTCGATCCACGCATTGTTTCTAGCAACATAATGCATGTAATCTTCACGAGAATGCTCTGTAAACCTCCTTAAAAAACGCTTGTTTCTGAACAGTTTTCGCCACTGAGCCCGAGGATCCGATACCGCTGGACTGCAGACGAGTGCAACAGGCGTGACATGGGAGAGATTAATTTGCATGGATAATATTTATTCGAGGACAGCTGCAGTAAACCAAACAGCCTGCCTCCAGATTTCAGAGCCCTGATACATCTTGGGTACTGGCATGGCCTCAAAGCAATGCAAGGGTCTCAGACTGGAGGAGATGTTTAGGACGGGCGGGAGGAAACCACACAGTATCTCTGCGGGGTTACCCTCCCCCCTCTCCAGGGGTCCTGCGGCTGCTACTGCAGTCTCTTAAGGAAAAGTCCACGTTTGGTCGATGCACTTTTTGTTTGTGGAGCAACGAACCCTGATACGTTCTGGATGAATGGGATCGTTTTTTTGGGGAGATGTCCGCAACGAATCTGAGTGTTGCGATCTGCCAGGCCCATTGCAGTGCTTTAAGATTCAGAATACAAATTAGAATACAAAAACAAGGGCCAGAGGGGTGTAAGGGGAGACATTCATAACACAAGGCTCCCCGCCAGATGAGCCCCGCTGCTAGGGCCCAGTGAAGCTGTCCCACTTCCAGAAAGTTCTGAGAAAGCAGAATGGATGCAGCCCCTTCACCATTCTGTGTTCCTGTCGTTCATACTCCATAAACACGGCATTATAAACTTAGCGAGAGTTACCCAGAGCTCTTCAGAAATGTGAAGGCATGTGCCGGGGTCGAGTGCATGAACGATTTAAACAAATATCTTCAAACCGGGAGTCCTCTAAGCGATGATGTGCGTGTGCATATAAACATCCCATAATTTAACCCTCCGGAGGATTGGAAGTCTCCCGGTTTCCATGAGAGGGGGAATGCATTATCTGGGCTATGTTGATTACACGAGTGGCCTGATTCCCATGCAGAGGCCTGATGTGGTGCAGACAGCAGCTGCCTGTGTGTAGATTAATACCGAGGTGCTGAGCACCGTGTTCTCACTGTGAACAAACTCCTCACCCCCTGTGGTGCCACTTTAGTTTTCGGTTCAGGGGTAGGATTGTTGGCCATTTGGGATTCATTACAAAAAAAAGGCAAGTGATTTAACCCTTGAAGAATGTTTACACATCTTTGAGGTTCATTGCGCTCTCATCGTGAACGACCTCATGTTTTTATTTGTTTTTTTCGCTTTTGGCTAGCTATGCACCTATCGACCCCCCCCCCCCCCCCCCCCCCCACACACACACACACTTTGGTAAGTTCTGGTGTTCTTCTAGAACCTGAGGATGTTTTTCCTAAAGCCTTGGGATGTTCATGTGAGGTTGAGAACTGGAACCTCTATATATCATTGGAACATTTACAGTACAGTCGCATCAGGCTCTTCTCTGTGTCTCTGTCTGTCTCCCTCCCTCCCCCCCACCCCCACTCTCTGTATGTCTGCGTATGGCGCCCCACCAACAGCCCCACTCTGCTTCCAAGCGCAGCCCAGAGATGACTAATAATGTCTGGATGCAGGCGGCTGCCAGGGGCCCGGTGCTACGGCCCTCCACCTCTCCGGCTCCGCAGCGCATTTCTTCACATAATTATTCTGATTGAGTACAGATGATGCAGCCTTTCCCCCACCACTCTGAGGGGGAGTAGAGCAGGAGGAGGAGGAGGAGCAGGGGGGAGGAGGAGGAGCAGGGGGGAGGAAGAGGAGCAGGGGGGAAGGAGGAGGAGCCGGGGGGGAAGGAGGAGGAGCAGGGGGGAGTGGGGGGAGGAGGAGGAGCAGGGGGGGAAGGAGGAGGAGCAGGGGGGAAGGAGGAGGAGCAGCGGGGAGTGGGGGGAAGGAGGAGGAGCAGGCGGGGAAGGAGGCGCTGGAGGGGATAGAGGTGCAGAGGGGGTTGAGGAGGAGAAGGGGGGAAATGAGGGGAGGAGGTACAGGAGTGGAAGGAGGGGGAGCAGGGGGGGAAGGAGGTGCAGGGGGGGTGCAGGGGGGAGAAGCGGAGAGAGGGGGGGAGGAGGGAGGAGAAGGGGGGAAGAAGGGAAGAGAAGGGGGAGCAATGGGAGAATGAGGGATAGGAGGAGCAGGAGGGGGAGGAGGAAGAGCAGGGGGGAGGGAGGGGAAGGAGGAGCAGGGACTGCCGGAGAGGAGGCCGGAGTGATGGTTTCCGTGTGATTTATCAGAACGCCGTGCTCACAGGCTGTGATTTGAAACGGAAAAAGCTTGTTACAGCCGTCCGTCTTCTGCACCACAAATCAGCAGCGAAACAAGGCCGTCCTGATTCAAGTGTTCCTGCGTGTCTGGCCAGGCACAGACGCTGGCGGGAGCTCTGGTGGCTCTAGGAGACGTGTCGGTGTTGTTAGTTATACCCGGGGTTGAGGGGCTTGGGATCTTTTAAAACGTTGCCGTTTGTGTCCTCAGGTGGGAGGCGTGGTCGACACGGAGCAGAAACCTCCTTGAGGTTCTCCCTCCGACCAGACGAGTGTGGCTCTCCTCCCAGCCCTCTTTAGAAGATCGAAGAACACCAGAGAGACTGTACGTCGGAACTCCGTCCGCACTCTGGTTTCACTGTTGTTATTGTGGAGTGAACAGTGAAATAATAAAGAGACAATGAAGACATGCTGTGTTGAGGTTCCTTCTCGTCTACACATGCACCAAACATGCACGTCTGGTTCCGTTTAGCGGTAATAGCACGGTAATCACCACCTGCAGACCAGCGAATGCACCTGAGAGTTTGGGTTTGGTGTGTTCTCCTGCCAGACACTGGGGGGAACAAAACAGCTGGTGTCAACAGGAAACGAGGCTAGGATGAAGCACGGCCAAGTCGAGTCTTCTCATCTTCTCCCTCGTTTCAGAATGCTCCCACTAATGACTTGTATCCCGGCGTAAGTGCAGTACATATCCGAGAGGAGCTGGTCTGGTAAATAACAGGACTGGAGCTTCCTAAATCATCTGTGGTATGAGGAGAAATGAGAGTTGAGTTTCCTGCCATGGACCAATGCTTTGATGTACTTCCACTGCCTGGATTGAAGTCCATGAATTAAACGAGAAGACAAATTACATTTGTCTAGATGGAAAATATTGTGTCTACGTTGCCCTGCACCGAAGAAAAGATGAATTCACATTTTCTTCTGCACTGATTATGCCCTCAAATTACTTATTGGTATGTTTCAGCAACTCAACTCGAAGTCTAAATTCGGTGTCTACAATAACACTGGCTGTCGTCTACAGTATATTCTACTATTTTGGGTTAGGCGCTATTTCTTATTTTTATGGAGTGCCGTGTTGGTTGTTGGAAAAGATTTGTCATTAAGTGCTTTTGGGAGCTTTCATTTCGACTGAAAGTCAATGTTTTAATGTGTTCACACAGTTTTTCAAAGGGACCGTGGATGTACGATTTTATGTTAACGACCCATTAGTCATTCATCAGACGTTGATTCAAAGCAACCGTGAATTTTTTTTAACGATTATGCAGACATCTCTTTCCAAACCAACTCTAATTGAATCTGTAGACAAACGGTTTTAAGAGGGTGGCTAGGGTTAGACCTCTTGCTCTACCATGCGTACAGATTCGGCTGCACACAATTGAGTTTGAACCCAGAACCTCTCGGTTCAGAGCCCTAACCACTGGACTATCCTATACATCCTATATGTTGATGTGTTGCATTGTTTTTTAAACCAAACCCAGTACATGCTTTGTACAGCATCTACTCAGAGGTCTCCGTGTAGCTCAAGTTTACTGCACAGGTATTGAGACGGAGGGTGCGACGCAAAACCATCGGCCCGGCTAGGATGCCAGTGCCATGCGGCGTTGTGTTGGAAATTAACAGACTTCTTGTTACCTGCTGCGAAACTGCGCAACCCTTATGTACAGGTGTTAGCAGCAGGCCTACCTTTGCACCTACCATGTCGTGAACCAGGCGGGGAGGAGCCAGCAATCAGCCGAGGGCGGCGTCACGAAACAGAGCTCATTCGCACACAATAAATACCCCGACACAGGCAAGCGGACGCCCGCCTCTGCCCGTAGCGGGGTTATAAATAGAAGAATTATAGGTAGAGCAAGAATAGCATGTTTATGTCTGACGGTCAACATCGCCAGGGAAAACACTCTGCGCACATATAACACAAGGGCACGTCTATTAAAACACTGGGACTTGTTAAACGGGAACCCAGACTCGTATTGCCATGTGTGACTTTTACTTTTGTCTGCACGCTGTGGAATAAATCTGGATTATGTGGTGGCAGGAGACAGGCCTTTTGTGCTAGGCTTATGCGGCTTCGGGAAAAGAACATATTTTGCACGAAACGCATGTAACCAGGGGCCTTGTCCTGGTGAATTCCTGCCTTTCCCCCGAAAGACAACAATTTGTTTCAGAGCTTCCAATTGCAAACAAATGCTGAGCAGAAGAGCCTGTCCCCTGGGCGGAGGAAGGTGGGGTGGGTGCGGTGGACTCCCTGCGGAGGGAGACGCCAGCCCAGCTGACGTGAAAGTTGTTTACCCCAGCCAGGCTCTTTGTGTACGGCTGTTTTGGTTTCCCTGTGATTGATCGTTGTGGATGTTTGGGGACGGCTCTCCCCTGTCGGAGCGCCGAGGCGAACTGCGCGACCGCATGCGGACGGGAAGTAGAGACGGTGGCGGTGGTTCGCCGAGCGAGCGCTCACAGCGATGTGTCAACGTTTGACCTGATCGGATCAGGGTTAGGTGTCCGGGGTCAGGTGGAGCGTGGTTTGAGATCTGACGCCCGCGGACGTCGCTGTTGTCGCCGCGACGACACACAGCTGAACGTCGACTCTACGCTCATCGCAGCTCCAAGAAACAATGACATCACCGGCGAAGGAGACGTCCCCACAAACCCAAATAAGACACATGATGTCCCTTTTATACTCTCTATAAACTGAGCTCAGAGTTGTGAGGCTCTGTTTAGTTCTGAACATGAATCACCAGATATACGATGGGAAGCATTCATGTGCGCAAAACACAAATCTAGGATCAGTACAGAACAGTAAGTGCTATAGTTGAGTGAACGAACTGAACTAACTACGAAGACTAATAATAATAATAATAATAGATTCAATTTCTATAGCGCTTTTCTTACACTCAAAGCGCTTAAAAGTTTAAGACTAAGCCAGGGCTTGGCCTCCGTGGAATAAGATTAAACTACTAAGTACCACTGCCCTGCTGTCCACTGAATTTACATACAAAGGGGGGACAAATTGCTTCTGGTACCCATTTTTCCTGGACATTGGAAACATCAATCTCCTGCCAGATGCCCATAGCTGAAAGGATGGATGGAGGGGCTGGGTGGGGTCATTGGAGACCTGGATGGCCGTTTGTGTTATCCAAGCATAGCTGAACCTGTGAGTGGTAGGGTGACCAGGGCCTGCTCTTAGCTGCTCTAGTAAAAGGAGCTGGGCTAAATACGGCATCATCTGCCCCGAACCCTGTCTCACTGCGGAGATGAATGGAAAGAAAGAAAGAAGAGTATTTTCTGTTCCTTTCAGCTCGTTGAATGGAGTGAAGCTTCCTTGGCTAGCTGGGCTCCTTTTGTATGCGTTGGAGTTCACCATCGTTACACACAAGGATTTTTCCAAATGCGCACACGTGCATGCACACATCTCACACGTGCAGAAAGAAGCACACACACGTGCATAAAGAAGCACGCAGACACAAACACACACACACGTGCATAAAGAAGCACACACACACACACACACACACACACACACACACACACACACACACACACACACACACACACACACACACACACACACACACCTGCATAAGGAAACAGACACACACAGACACAAGTGCATAAAGAAGCACACACACACAAACACACACACACGCACAGACACACACACCTGCATAAGGAAACAGACACACACAGACAGACTATCACCAGTAAGGGCCGATGTGCGCCTTTTTATCCGTCCATGAAACGGTCAGCCCTTGGTATGTGTGTGTGTGTGTGTGTGTGTGTGTGTGTGTCTGTGTGTGTGTGTGTGTGTGTGTGTGTGTGTGTGTGTGTGTGTGTGTGTGTGTGTGTGTGTGTCTGTGTGAGTGAGAGGGCTGTGACATGTGGCTGACCCCTGCTTGGCCGGTGCTTACCCTACACGCTCCAGGGTGACTGCAGGTGACGCACACACGCCGCTGTCTGCTTTCACATCTGTAACGCTGTCTTCGTCTGTGTGTTGTTGTTTTTGTGTGTTAATGTGTGTCTAATATCTATATATCTGTGTCTAAATATATATGTGTGTGTCTATATATATGTATACATATATATATATATATATATATATATAGATATAGATATATAGATATATATGTGCATGTGTGTCTGTAGGAATTAGTATGTGGGTATGTATACGTGTGTCTGTGTGTCTCTCTCTTCATGCATACTTGTGTGTGTGTCTTTATGCATGTGTGTGTGTGTCTTCATGTGTGTGTGTGCACGTGTCTGTGTGTCTTTATGTGTGTGTGTCTTCAATTGTGTGTGTCTTTATATGTGTGTGTGTCTATGTGTGTGTGTGTGTGTGCCGTTATGTGTGTATGTCTCTATGTGTGTGTATCTTTGTGTGTGTCTTTATGTGTGTGTGTCTTAATGTGTGTCTTTATGTGTGTGTGTGTGTGTGCCTTTATGTGTGTGTGTGAGTGTCTGTGTGTCTTTATGTGTGTGTGTGCCTATATGTGTGTGTGTCTGTGTGTCTTTATATGTGTTTTTGTGTGCGTGTTTGTGTGTGCTCCAGAGCCACTTGGCAGCCTCAGAGTCCTGAGGTCCAGTGAGTGTCAAACCGAGGTCCCCAGAGTCCGAGTGAGGAGTGGGTCACTGCGGCGTCCCCCCCCTCCAACGGTACGTCTGGAAGACATATGTTCCATCGGGCTTCCAGGAGTCCTCCTCCAGCTCCACGCCGTATTTACTCTGGCAGCGGAGCCTGAGTGACATTATGGCGATCGTATTTCCTTGTTATTACAAGTGTCAATATTGCCAGAATCCTCGTTTTAATTATGATGAACGGCGTGAATAAAAGATCCCAACAGGCCCGGGGTCACGGCCGTGAAATCGGCAGAGCTGGTGACTCCGTTTCCACCGGCTGAAACACTGCTCCCTGCTTCATGATAGCGGCTAGTGCTAGCTACACTCACAATCCTCTTACGCACTTATTCAATGTCGTATGTCCTGGCACTTAAAAATAATACTTAGCATCGTCTAGCATCTTATCCTAGCTATTTATGTTGTGGTGGTTAAGGCTTGGCACTTGGTTCTGTGAACTTCCTTACTGTACTGACATACAGCCATATATTGTTGTTTCTCCTTCAAATAACAAATGGACTTATTGTAAGTCGCTTTGGATAAAAGCGTCTGCTAAATGTTAAAAATGTCATATGTAATCCTAGCGATAGCGTAGCTAGCACTGGCCATTTGCCTTACAGTTTTTCTCAGTCGCTTTGGTACATTTCTCAGATCAGAATTGAAATTTGCAAAACAGTAAGTGCATTTCTCAAAACAATTCGTACAAATAGCAAAACACCATGGATTTCATGCAAAAGCCAGTCTCTTGCTCAGAATCCTGTTCGTTTCTCAAAAGTAAATATCTGTGTCAATGAACATGTCAGTGCCATCACAATGACAAGTCCTTGTGTCATTGTGTACGGATAAGACAGTCAAATTGCTTAGTCATGTTATCAATATAACAGTGTACTCTGCAGGGATGTTCTGATGTAATCTATGGCTAAAGTTTTGAATACAATTATTGTAAATTGTAAGTTACACCTTAGTGTATGTGGGAGATTGATTGCAAGAGACTTGACAAGATTCACATTTACGCTTTGATTGTTTGTACTGTAATTTGTTGACAGACCATGTCATTGTTAGAAATGAGAACATAGGAATATCTCCTTAGGGTAAACTGTGCATGCATTGCTGTAGGAATTACAGTGCAGTCTTCCTACACCTCCTGACGTTCCTGTCTGTTGGTCCACAAATTCTCAGGCAGCCTCAATCCTCTTCCTCTTCTTCTTCTCTCTGGCTGTTGACCCTGTCCAATTCCTTGTCCTTACATTTTCAGACAATGTAACATTGTGTTGTGTTATACTTACCAGTTCATGGTTCAGGAGATCCACCAAAGTCAAGATTCACCTGGTAGCAATTTACCAATTCAGGACAGATTAAAAAAAAAAAGTCTAATGGAAATGTAAAGAAATATTTGCATGAATGTACCAAAGCATTTGCAACTTGTTCAAAGAAATGAGAAAATGCTTTTTGATGTGCACAAGTGACACAATGATGTGAAGATTGAACAGGTAGTTTTGAGAATTTCAATTCTGATCTGAGAAATGTACCAAAGCAACTGAGAAAAACTGTAATATTAACCTGCAGATCCAACCTACAGATAGCCTAGCTCATACTATCTTACAGATAAGCTAAGTTTCAGTGGCCTAGTACTGGCATACAGATATCCTAGCTATCTTATTAGCCTAGCATCAGGCTTTAGGTTTCCTAGCCATCACTAGCCTAGAACTAGCTTACCAATATCCTAGCTATACCACTTGCGTACTTGTCTTCTGTCAAGCAGAGTTCTTCTAATCACGTTCGAGCTAGCAGCCACACCTGTCCTCTCAGGAATGCTGACAGACCATGTGACCATCATCTGGTCACATGGTCTCCTCCTTTGGAGCTTAGGCAGGATCATCTGCTTGATAAACGCTTCGGGCCACTAGAGGAAGAGATTCCCTAACCTTGAGAACAACAAGGGTCTAAAGTATTCATTAACTCAACTAAAACAAACAAACTCGAAAATCAACAAGGATTCTTCTAGACAAAAGTCCCTGATGGCTAATCGATAAGTCGGTTGGTTCCTTAATCGTTCATCGTCAACATTTCAACACATGAACCTCTGAGATACCCCCCCGCTGTACTTTGTTGCGGAGAACAAGCGTGAGGATATCGTTCTCCTGGGAGCGCTACGGTTTACGAGGTGCACCAGGTTGGACACATTTCCCCAGCAGGTCTCGGCGTACATCTGCAAACCATTCTCCCCGCCGAGCCTAAACCGCTATTATTGTCAGGCCAGGGTGGCAGTTATTTCCCGCTCCCATTCCCATTTCTTTTTTCCTTCTAATTCAACTTTTCCTCTTTAACCTCTTTCGTCTGGTCCCTCCGTTCTGAGACGTCCGACCAGCGTGCGGCCTTTCAGTCCCCTCCTCCCGGCTGGGCAGGCGAAGCCGAGCGGGGGGGGGGAGTGAAAAGAGAGACGCCACAGAAGCGTGTTTCTGCCAGACTGCCTTTTGTCAGACGTCAAAGGAGAAGGAGAGATGGGTGACAGCTCTCTCTTCTTCTTCTCTCTCTCTTCTTCTTTCCAAAGAGATGGAAACTATTTTTCTCTCGAGTTCAAGCTGTATCGCTCTCTCTTTCTATATAATATCTCTCTCGCGCTGTCTGTCTGTCTGTCTGTCTGTCTGTCTGTCTGTCTGTCTGTCTGTCTGTCTGTCTGTCTGTCTGTCTGTCTCTCTCTCTCTCTCTCTCTCTCTCTCTCTCTCTCTCTCTCTCTCTCTCTCTCTCTCTCTCTCTCTCTCTCTCTCTCTCTCTCTCTCTCTCTCTCTCTCTCTCTCTTTCTCTCTCTCTCTCAATCAGGAATCGCTCAGCGCTCGCCAACATATTCAGCCTCCATTTTGACCGGGACAGGAGCAGGAAGAAGAGATGATGCAGCTTCCTGCTCCGTCCAACATATCTGAACCGTTAGAGCGCAGACAGGAATCAGATACGGAGGAACCGGCGTTGACTGGTTCCTTCGTCGGTTCCCCATACAGAGCCTCGTTCAGCCCGGCTGTAAACAAACTCATTATAACTCATTATTAATGATGAGTTATTGTTTGGTTTCCAGAGAGCTGCGGTGAAAACAGGCCATATAAAGACAAACACAACCACTGCACATGATGTCATTCCTCCTTAACACAGCTCCTATGATGTTTATCTTCTGCTCGTTTACAGTCCACATCCACACGAAGAGCTCTGCGCGTTTTTCTCTTTGGGCCGGTAAACCCTGAAGTAGTTTGCCACGAAAACAAACAAAGGGCATGTTCTCGTTCACCTTCGACCCCCTCTGTGTGCGTGAAGAGGGGACTTTAAGTTTTACTGGCGGTTTCGACGCTAGAGGGCACTGTTGCACCGCGGGTCCCGCCTCCGTGAGCGCACCGCTTGGCAGCGTGGAGTCTCCAACGTGTCTTTAATTAGCGGTTAAGGTTTAGACTGTTTAGTTGTCCTCTGTCTTCTCACTAGGAAAGACACATCAATGGCGAGAGTAAATAGTTTTTATTTACTCATCCTAAAATCAACATCGAAAGACAAGTTGAATAAATCAAGAAAAAAAGCACACAATGTGAAAGAAGACACATGGATGGTAACAATCAAAAGTTACATAAATACATGAATAAATTAAGGCAAAAAAAATATGCCGTTTTGAATCTAACTTTTAGATGATGACTTTGTCTTCAGACATGTATCGTGCAGCTGGGATGGTCACGACAACACGGAGTGAGGAAGGATTTGTTGCCCAGGTGGAGCTAGGAAACACAGCTGGGGGGGGGGGGGGGGGGGGGGGGGAGATGGGATGGGGGGGGGGGGGGGGGGAACAGAGCAGCCCAGTGAAGCCTGTGTTTCTGTGTTCAGTTTCTTAACAGAACGGCTTTCTGCGTACGCGTTGAGCCTGTACCCTGGTATGCTGTAAAGAGCTTTCACCACATAAACACTGACACAAATGCAAACGCACAGACACACAAGCACACACACACACACACACACACACACACACACACACACACACACACACACACACACACACACACACACACACACACACACACACACACACACACACACACACACACACACACACACACAGTTTTCCAAGTTGAAACCAGAGGCTAAATCTCTCTTTCTTGGTGATTTGTTGTCAAATACTGAAAGTCCTTGAGCTTTATTTCTGCGCAGTGACTCCAGCCAGGATATATGTTCTGAATAAAGACCCTTAAGTATTCGCCACTGCTGTGCATTAAACAAAAAAAACACTAATGTATGTGAATTCACATGCGAACATGACGCCATTTCAGTGGGAAATATCCACCGAATGTCAAACGTGTCGTACTGCAAGCCTGCTTATAGTTTTGAGCTTATTTTGCTGTCGGGCTCAATCTGTATCACTCTGCAGAGAAGCGTTACTATACAGCTGACATTTTAATGAAGGATAAAAAAGTTTGTTTGAGTTTTCCATCTTCATGCCCCTAACTTTTGTGCCTTTGTTCATTTCGGGTGCGGATCCACATGTATATTGCTCGTGTGTGTACGTGTGTGTGTACGTGTGTGTGTGTATGATTGTGTGTGTATGTAGGGGGCCTGTATAGATGTTGTGTGAGAGAATACATCTCCTCTCCACTTGCTCTCCCTGCGCCTCTTGCCAAGTAGACGGGGTGACATGAGAGCTCAGCCATCTGCGTCTCTCTCTCTCCGCCGGCCAAGCCGCCCGTAACTCGCTCCAGCTGTCCGCGTATGGAAAAGACGCCGTGCACGGAGACCGTCCAACCGGGCTGCGACCGCAACACAAAAGGAATGAAGAAGAAGAAGAAGAAAAAGAAGATGATGATAAAAAAGTTGGGGAGAGACGAGGCAGATGTGATGGCTGTGGAAGCTGCTTTTTTCTCCGGGCTCGATGAGCAGTGCTGCTCGGTCAGACAGCGGCCGAGCTTTACTGTGACTCACCGTGTCGGGGGAGTCGCAATGGTAACGTTCCCCGGCAACTTCACCCAGGACTGCTCTGACAAGACAAGTTCGTGTAGGGTTCAGAGTCGCTTCATTCTGACATGACAGGTACACCCCTGCAACAGCGAGACCGGAACGTTTCCCAGCTAAGCGAGGGAAAGGACGTGATCTGTGAAACGAAGATGTACGTCAACATCAACATCGAGGCGATCTGTGTTTTCGCTGCGTGCTAACATGTGCTATTGTTTAGTTTACGCCCTCCTCAGAGATTTGTTTTGAGTACTGTATTGCTGTCATTGGGTGTAAATACATTTAATTAGACAATGTCTCACACAAGACACTCGGGAATCTGTCAGAGTTGGCCGTCACGTACACAAACGTAATGGAAAGGAGAGAGAGCAGAGCGGGGTAGAAGGTTTAGCAAACCAGAGCCTCTGTCAAAACAGCAGACACAGCGTTGTAAAAACAACAAGTTGTGACTAAATTTGAAAGCCCTGGTTTCAGAGGAATGTCCATACCTTACGAAACAGTTCATAACATGATGGAAAACCCTTTGAAATTATCTTTTGATAGGGCTGTCAGTGTTGGCCCTGGCCTCTAGCATTTACTGTGGTTCTCTATCTACCCACTAGCTAGCAATGCTACCTTCTAGCTCTGCTTTTAGCTCTCCCACTTAATAAATCCCGACATTTTACAGGCTGTGGAAAGACAAACGACATAACATTATGACAGGCAGCAAAGTATTCTTAATACACGGCATGTTTGGAGTTGACGAGGCCACAATCTAAAAATATACACTTTGAAGGAAAAATCTGTGGTGACATTGGATACGTAGAGCTAACTGGATCTGTCTTGTCGACGTTGATTCACGGAACAAATCCTACATCCTTTCAGGTTCTATCCACTAGCTTACGCTGGAAAATGTCACTATTTTTAATGCAATTTTATGTTTTTCATTGAGGATAACAGGGGGTAAAGGATAAAGTCTAATTCATACTGAATAATATGTTATTTTATCTTATACTAAAGTTCTCAGAAGGCCCCCTGATGAAGTGAAAAACAAAATGGAGAAATGCAATAACTGTCGATCATTCCCTCCTGTGAGGTGAACCTGTGAAAGGGTGCCGTCAAACGTTTGAACATTGCTGAGTGAGTTCTCAAAGCTGATTTTCATTACCGGCAGGCCTCAGCTCCTCGTTCAAAGATGCTCTGTCAAATCCTGCCGATCTTATTTTACTACCGTACTCTCCAGCGAGCCGCTGCTGGCTTGCGACTTCATTAAAGTGCTCCCATCGCCCGTCGACCACAGGCCCTGCGTAGAATAACACGTCGTCGCAGAAGAATAAAGAAATCCTATTCAGAGCGGCGTCAGGGTATTTTCCTTGCGGACTCAGCGCGTGAGTTTTTTTTTTAATATAATCCAATATGAGCGCGTCTAAATCCCGCCTGTTATAAATGACTGTTTTCTCTCCAGGTGTTTTCACAGTCAATTAACCCTATTGGCCGGTGTCAAGTGGAGAGGGGTGCCAGACGGTTGTCGGGGGTTACGGAGGGGGTTAACGGCGTCGGGAGTCTGGTTGCACCGGGACCCGTACTGAATGTACCTGGGGTTTTCCCAAGGCCGAGGCCAGTCGCAGTGTTGGGATATTTCTGGAGATATTAATGGTCCTGAGGTCATTAGACGGGAGATGGACTGGTCTCTACATTTCTATTTCAGTAGAATAACAGCAGGAGGGCTTTCTGGGGTTTTCCACGACATTAAGGTCTCGTCT
This sequence comes from Gadus morhua, assembly GCF_902167405.1. NCBI lineage: Eukaryota > Metazoa > Chordata > Actinopteri > Gadiformes > Gadidae > Gadus > Gadus morhua. The sequence continues at coordinate 11,292,323 of NC_044057.1, forward strand.
GTGACGTGCTTCTCTCTCTCTCTCTCTCTCTCTCTCTCTCTCTCTCTCTCTCTCTCTCTCTCTCTCTCTCTCTCTCTCTCTCTTTCTCTCTACCATCCTCTCTCTCTCTTTCTCTCCTTTTCTCTCTCTCTCTCTCTCTCTCTCTCTCTCTCTCTCTCTCTCTCTCTCTCTCTCTCTCTCTCTCTCTCTCTCTCTCTCTCTCTCTCTCTCTTTCTCTCTCTTAGGAGCTATACCTACCAGCCAGGCTTCGCCTGACACACAAGGTGACACCTCCCCTGTAGAGCTGCACACACACACACGCACACAGACACACACACACACACACACACACACACACACACACACACACACACACACACACACACACACACACACACACACACACACACACACACACACACACACACACACACACACACACACACACGTTTCTGATCCATTCATCCTACACAGTGTTTAGACAACCGGACAGGTTTTACATTTAACCTAAAACATATATTATAAATTAACAGTCAGCAGACTTATGATAATTGAATGCAATATATACCGAACGTCAAGTGTATCCAGTATATATGATGCATGCCACATTAATAATATTATATCACATAAATAATATTTACACATATAAACATAATGGTATATGTGTATAATAGCACTACTGTATAATATATGTATTTTTGGCCAATGAAATTGGATTCTGAAGAACCTTCTCTGTGGTTGACTGCTGCCACATTAGACCCTCATAGCAGGGGGTAGTTGAAGGCGGTGTTGTGCGTGTGTGTGTGTGTGTGTGTGTGTGTGTGTGTGTGTGTGTGTGTGTGTGTGTGTGTGTGTGTGGCCTGGTTCCACCTCACTGTGCAGAACAACGCACACACCAGGCTTTGAAGGGCTTTGGGTCAGAGAGAGGACAGGTGGCATCGCTGCTGAAGGAGAGTCTGACCTCCAGAGCTGTCCCTCCCCAACACCACTCACCCACTGAGAGACTCACTCTCTCACTCAGAGCTGTCCCTCCCCAACACCACTCACCCACCGAGAGACTCACTCTCTCACTCAGAGCTGTCCCTCCCCAACACCACTCACCCACCGAGAGACTCGCTCTCTCACTCAGAGCTGTCCCTCCCCAACACCACTCACCCACCGAGAGACTCGCTCTCTCACTCAGAGCTGTCCCTCCCCAACACCACTCACCCACCGAGAGACTCGCTCTCTCACTCAGAGCTGTCCCTACCCAACACCACTCACCCACCGAGAGACTCGCTCTCTCACTCAGAGCTGTCCCTCCCCAACACCACTCACCCACCGAGAGACTCGCTCTCTCACTCAGAGCTGTCCCTCCCCAACACCACTCACCCACCGAGAGACTCGCTCTCTCACTCAGAGCTGTCCCTCCCCAACACCACTCACCCACCGAGAGACTCACTCTCTCACTCAGAGCTGTCCCTCCACAACACCACTCACCCACCGAGAGACTCACTCTCTCACTCAGAGCTGTCCCTCCCCAACACCACTCACCCACCGAGAGACTCACTCTCTCACTCAGAGCTGTTCCTCCCCAACACCACTCACCCACCGAGAGACTCACTCTCTCACTCAGAGCTGTCCCTCCCCAACACCACTCACCCACCGAGAGACTCACTCTCTCACTCAGAGCTGTCCCTCCCCAACACCACTCACCCACCGAGAGACTCACTCTCTCACTCAGAGCTGTCCCTCCCCAACACCACTCACCCACTGAGAGACTCACTCTCTCACTCAGAGCCGTCCCTAGCCGGTCAGAGTGTTGGCACACATCGCCTCTGTCATCACCGTTAGAGGTTGTACCTCACTGGGAGAGCGTCGCTGATAGAGGTAGAACCTCACTGGGAGAGAGTCGCTGATAGAGGTAGAACCTCACTGGGAGAGCATTGCTGCTACACATAGTACCTCACTGGGAGAGGGCCGTGGAGAACTGGGTGACTCTTCTCTGAATGTTTGGTCGATTTAAATTCCTTGGCCGTGTGGCGAGGACGAGGAAGCCTTCCCTCTCTGTGTGTTTAAAGTAGAACTCTGGAAGATTGTATATTATCGCATTGCTGGCGATTTGCATTGCATGAAAGTACGTTCACTTCGGCTGAGTTTTGCTTTTCCAAGCAGGGTTCCAAGAGTCTAGGAACTGTACCTACAGAATATTCTTCACCTCTTTGTTTCCAATAGACTGTTCACTCTCTAACCCCTACCTGCTCCTTAATGACCGGACTCTGTACTGTCTAACCCAGGGGTTCTCAAAGTTTTGACAACTGAGGGCCAATTTAGGAACCCAAAATTTGACTGAGGGCCGCCAGCATCCCAGTGGTCATAAAAAACATTGCACCATGGACCTCCGGGAGTGAGGTCAAGTGAGGTCTAAATCACGAAACTGAGGTTCAGCCTTTCAAAGTAATGTACAGTCGGATTAAAACTAACAAATGTAAAAGGATTTAAGTGAAAGCTAGAGACTCGACTTTTCTCTTTATATTCATTTATTTTTGTTTAAATTAATATTGATATAATAATAATAAAAAAAAATATATATATATATATTTTTTAATATATTTTTTTTATCTAACTTACATAATTATGTATGTCATTGCGGGCCGCCAGGAATGATTCCGCGGGCCGCACTTTGAGAACCAATGGTCTAACCCCTGCTGGCTCCTTAATGACCTGACTCTGTACTGTCTAACCCCTACTGGCTCCTTAATGACCTGACTCTATACTGTCTAACCCCTACCTGCTCCTAATGACCTGTCTCTGGACTGTCCAACCCCTACTGGCTCCTTAATGACTTGTCTCTGAGGTCCGTGTGTGTTGGTTGTAAATCACGGTCTCTGTTTTCTGTCCTCTCAATGGAGTAGACATAAATAAAATATTTACATTAGCCTCTGGCCTTGTCTCCATGTTCATGCCTCTCTCACACACACACCCCCGCCAACACACACACACGTCCAGTCCAAACACAACCTGATGTATTGGAAGCTCGGAGCGTGATTAGAGGAATCCTCTGCGGGTTACGTCACCGCGGTAACGGTAAGCGACGCGTAGTGATGGGTCAGTCTCGGCGATCACCCGAACTCATCCCCCCCTCCCTCCGTCCGAGGGCGGGGTATTTAGGTGAAGTTTGTGTGTGTGTGTGTGTGTGTGTGTGTATTGGAATGGGTGATGGTGGATTGGAAAAAATATACAGACCCTCCACAAGGGAGGGTCTGTATATTTTTTATTATGTATCTATGCATGCTTGAGTGTGTGTATTGGTTTGTGTGTATATTTCATGGTGTTTTTATGTATGAGAGTGTGTGTATATGTGTTAACGTGTGTGTGAACGTATCAGTAAGTCTGTGTATGATTTTGTGTGTGTGTATGCATGTATGTTTCAACGTAATGTGTGTATATATGAGTCGGTTTGTTTATGTTAAAAGGGTGCTTGTGTACAGCAGGTTTGTTCACATGTTTGTGAATCAGAGGAAATACACGCGACGGTGACAGAAAAACTAAAACGGAGAAGTCTGTTTGTGAGAGGGAAAGTTAATCATCAATCATTCATTCGGGCCTCTCGCATTCCTTGCATGTGTCTCTGTGGGCCTCTGGAACTGCTTTGGAGAGGAGATGAATTATAGAGTTATTATTTAATAACAGGGAGCATGGAGAGAGCGTCCAACGTCCTCCAATGCTCCTCAACAATAGGGTCCAACTAACGTCTGCGTTCATCTGGTCTCAGGGCGGGGACTAGAAGATTTAACTACCAGGGCCTAGAGTATGCTGTTCACCTCCAACATTACAACGATGCATCTGCTTTATGGCAGCACCTGACGAATGGCTCAAATAAAGTCTCCCGTTTTCTGGTTCCTCAAATTAAATCCCAGTCCGACCACCCGTGGAGAACTCCTTAAAGTATTACAGTTGGATGTGAATCTCAGAGCTCGGTGTTTAATGCACAGTTCTGGTGCGGATGCATACCGAGCTCCTACACATGGACATTGCAGGTGTAAGGAATGGGTTTATGAAGGATTTCGCTGTCTCCTCCGCTGTAATTTCCTACTTTATTGCACTGTTAAAATAATTGTCCACAGCGTGAATGCGGTCAGAAGGAGAGCTGAGGGGTTTGTGCAGAGTTCACCGCCATGCGTGTAAACATAATGAGGGAAACTGTACACTGAACGGATTTAGATTGAGACTACTGCATTAATTCCACAGGGAAATCCGTTGAAATTGCTTAAGTTGAAGTTGGAAAATAAGTATAGGATCGAAAATTTAATCAGTGAAAATGTAAAGCTTGGGTTAAGAGTATGAACATTGGCAGTTTATGCGATTGGCTGGCCTTGAGGGCGCCTTAATGAGAGGACAAACCTGATTGGCTGTTAAAGACAGCCCTAGTGAGGGAGAAGAATTCATTGGCTGGTTTAAGTTACAGCTTTAATGAGGGAGCCAAGTGGATTCGGCTGGGGTTTCAAGAGAATAAGACTGATTGGCTGGGGTTTAACCCACCCTTAACAGGAGAGCCAAGTTGACTGGCTGGGGATACCAGAGCCTTACAACCTGATTGGCTGGAGTTACAACAGCCTTAAAGTGCGAGCCAACTGGATTGTCTGGGGTTACAACAGCCTTAACAGCCTCAGGACCTGATTGGCTGGGGACACCACTGCCTTACAACCCGATTGGCTTAGGTTAACGGGGTGCTAATGTGAGCAGAAACAGTCGGGGCTTCTTGTCTGGCGGCTGACCGGACCAGAACAACTAGAGCCTTATACTGAGCTTGTGTCCCGGCACAACCCGGGCTTCCCCACAGTAAAAAGCCCCGCAGCTCCAAACTACCTGTGGCAACGAACTACAGCTGCCTGCCCCTGCCCTCCTCCGCCTGTAACCTATAAACACAACAAGTTGTTATAAGGGAGGAAAAGCCAAGAGTATGGAAATAATTACCTCCAAAATAAGGAGCAAATACACCATAAAGATACAGGCTGTGTAGTGTATGAGTGGGTCTGTAACTCGTGTTTGTAATTAATATTTTTTACTAGGAATCGGATTTGATAGCATGCTGGCTGGATGATTTGGTTTGGCGGATCAGGGAATCTGAATGAGGTCATTGTCAGGAATGGTTAGTTAAGATGGATTAGGATTTTGGTAAGGGTCATTAGTTACACGTACACATCTTTGAGAGTAACATTTGAATCTATCGCATATTCTTTTACACATGTACATTAAATTCCCACGGAAAACTTGGTAAACTTTCCTTTATGCAGTCTGCTAGCGATTCATCTTGAGGCCGTAACTGTGAAGAGAAGAAGAAAAAATGTGTCATTTCGAGTCGTCGGTTGGCGTAATGTGTCATGGAAGAGGAAGAAAGATCATAATGAAGGGAAAACCAAACTGCCTCTCTGCTTTCACACACTAGGGCTTTGGACGACCGAAATATCTCCTCCACTGTCCAGCCTAGTCACCTCTAATGAGGCAGAACATTCATAAAAAGCTAATACGTCCATTAGTAAAAAAACTTTCTGCTGCCCCAGTGTTTTGGGATTGTATTAATGAGAGTCCATTTATCCTAAAATATCCGAAACCGACTGCCTCACCCCTGGGGGGGGGGCTGGGCCCCCAGACCCAGCACACTCTGGTCAGAGTCTCTCTCACATCCCCCCTAGATCGCTAATAACGTCCCAGCCGGGCTTGACGTTTACCCTCACATTTGTTTTTATTTTGCATTTATTTAGTCGGACTGACCCCTGTGGTTGTGTGATCACTATATTTCTGGCAGGGCTTCCTGTGAAAATACACAGCGCAGGACCTTTTCCTGTGGTTCCCCTGCTCTCTGCTCGGGGGAGAACCCAAACAGAACCGGACCCCTTTCCTCCGCTGACCTGAGTCCGCGAGCCGGACCCGCTCCTATTCCACCCCCGGCCCACCGTCGGAGGGTGTGTGGTCCTGCAGCGCCTCGCCGTGACCACGCCGTCCAATGGCCTCGGAGTATTTCGGGTCACATGATGCGACCCTTGGGTCCTCATCGGACAGAGCAGACCCCGGCGAGGAGAAGTAAAACCAAGGTCAACAAACAGTGATGGCCGGTCCGGAGGAAGGCAAAATAATCACTGCGAGGCCCACATGCTGCTCGCTTAGTCGGCCTATCGGGTAATCCCTGGCAGCCACGGAGGAAATTGATTGGCTAAGAAAAGCAGGGGGTCCGTTGGTAAAGTATTGTGGCGGAGGTTTATCTGGCAGCTATCTGTCTATAATCAGACGTTATGATAGTTTGATCATTTGACACACTTATCAGCACCTTGGAACAGCAGGGAGAAATCTCTCTTTACATAACATTCTCTTTCTGAGGGCACGCGTGAGTCTCTGGTATGAACTCTAGCCTGTTCAAAAACGCAGCAAGTTTGTGTTCTTTGGAGGCTTTTCAGATGACGCAGGATTTGGACTCGGGATCCTTTTTCTGTCAAGCGTCTCATTTATGTAAATAGTTTACAATGTGTGTGTGTGGTTGGGTGCCACCTAGTTTCCCCTCGGGGGAAGCATCACGCACCACTATCCGACATCTTCGTGATTCACGGTGATCCAGGGCTCTGTGGTTTCTACGAACATGCAACTCGGGGACAATGCCTCGTTAAATTAAACTCGGCCGTGGCGGTTAGCAGGATCCATCCAAGACGTTGAAGTCATGATTGCGTTCGTGGCTGCTCGCCGAGTGACCCAACAGGATACCTCGCGCTGAGTTTGGCTCTGGCCGGTTAAAAGCTCCGGGAGAACGCCAACTAGACTCACCCTCCTTTCGCCACCTTTTCTCCAAGGCAACGGCGACCTCTGACCCCAGCAGGAAGAGGGCTTAGGATGAGCTATGGCTGCAGTCACCGCGTGGGTCCAGCGCGGCGGCGAGGCTCAGCCCTGAACAAACACCTCGGGCTCCGCGTTCGCTGAACCCAGACGGCGCTCCGATCCCCTCATCTCAGGTTCGGTTGGGTTTATCGACCCCCCTGCCTCCCCCCTCCTCCTCCCACCCCCGCCCTGCTGGGGTCATCAGGGGTCACTCCTCCGGGGTCACCCGAGGTCAAGTCCACACGGTACCTTCACGGGTGAAGTTGGTGTAGCGTGCCGCTGTGCAGAGCACATAATCACCAACCGCTCCTCTCTCTAGGAACTGTGGAGTGTTCCCCAGAGGGCGTTTAGTGGAGGAGTATATCCTGTGGCGCGTCGGTTACACTTTCTGCCATCTTGTCATTGCGGAGACGAATTCTTACCAAATCAACTCGGAGTGAGTTAAGGTACATGTCACTAAGGTAGGTAGGAGTTAGGGCATCTTGCTCAGGGATTTGAGTTAAGGTACATGTCACTAAGGTAGGTAGGTGTTTAGGTATCTTGCTCTGGAATGTACGACATAGGGCGGTTGAACCCCACAACACTTAACTCTCCCCTGCTACTTTTACTGCTTACTTTACTATACTATACGGCTTGGTTTGTTTTTAGATGATCACTAGTCATTCCTCCATGGGTCCCTGTCTGCTTCCCACTGTTTGGGTTTTATCGTCACACCGTGCGTGTGAGACTCATTCGGTTGTAATAATCATCCCCCTTAAGCTTGTCTAGATGCTGGTACATGCTGGGGCATCCGTGGCATACTGGTGAAGGAGTTGGACTGGTAACTGGAGGGTGGCCAGTTCGAATCCTGAGAAAATCCACGGATGAGGTGCCCTTGAGCAAGGCATCTGAAACCCCCACCTGCTCCCGGGGCGCTGTACCGCGGCAGCCCACTGCTCCGGTAGTGCCGGTGTGCCCCCATGTGTGTGCCCCCATGTGTGTGCCCCCATGTGTGTGCCCCCATGTGTGTGGACCTCTGTGTGTGTATGTGTTCACCGGCTACCCGGATGGGTCAAAAGCAGAGAAAGTATTCCTAGTACCTGTGTACATGGCGAAATAATAAAGAAGGAAGAAGAAGAAGAATGCTGCTCATAGTATCTGCTCCCAGGAGGCCAGCATTAGCGGATAGCGGGATCATATACCATTCTGCTATCAGCGTTAGCCTAGCGACGGTTACATAGCTATCTGGATGGGCTAGCTCTCTGCGGCTCCGCGCTGTGTTGTGCCTTTTCTCACATAATGAGGAGCAGGAGTCAGGAGGACTGCGGTGGGAAACGGACGATAGCAGAATAAATGTTTCACAGCTTATCGGGAGAGCCGGAGACGGCGGAGTCCAGCTGCTGCCTTGCTCATGGCACTTCTGTCCGAGGACGTTGTGAGGATGAACCCCAGCTGCTCCAAATATAGGAGAAGAGAGGCTAGTCCTAATCGAGCTAACATTGTGGGGATATGCGGCCACCCTGTCTGTGTTTTAATTTTAAGAACGACTGCTATACTGGCTGGAGGCCTGCTGAGGGGCTGTGAAACAAACCTTCCTGGTCTTCTCGTCTTCAAGGTCAATGTTTACAATCTCATGTTTGTGTTTCTGTATTTACAAGAGACACAAAGAAAGACAGGTAATGCGAGAAGGATATGGTATATATATAGAGAGTGAGACAGACACAGAGGGACTTTGCGGCAGCTGTGCGGAGCGTGGATGGTTTGTATTCCACCAGCGAGAAGCTGAGCGGAGACTTCAGAGAATGATACGGTTTATTATCTCATTCACACATGGACCCCATCACCATCCGCCTCACCACTTGAGTGTGTGTGTGTGTCACCACCATGTGCACATTCATCTCACTTTGAGCCCTAAGCACTACTTAATGAAAAGCCTGCTCACAGAGGCTGTGTGTTTGTGTGTTAATGTGTGCACTAATGTAAATACGTGTGTGTGTGTGTGTGTGGTTGTGTGTGTATGTGAACGTGAGTGTGCGTGTACATGTGTCTCAATGTGTGCACTAATGTAAATAAGTGTGTGTTTGTTTGTGTGTGTTCTGTGTGTGCATGTGTGTTTATGTGCACATGTATGTTAAGGATTGTGTGTGTGTGCTTGTGTGTGTGCATGGATGCATAAACGTGTTTGCGCGTGTGTTTGTGTGTGTGCATGGATGTATAAACGTGTTTGTGCGTGTGTGTGTGTTTGTGTGTGTGCATGGATGTATAAAACGTGTTTGTGTGTGTGCGTTTGTGTGTGTGTGTGTGTGTGTGTGTGTGGCTCGCTGCTGGGTTGGTGTGTGCAGATGTTTCATGGTCTCCAGATAAGGTTTGGAGAAAATCTGGAGCTCCGTCACGATTGGGACGCTGCTAGACGTTAGGAGAAGAGGAAATCACTCCAAACGTACAAATACCGCCACCCCGCGGGTCAAAGGTCGCCCCTAAGGGTGCAGATCGCTGCACCTTAACACAACATTCATCACGAGGGGGGGGGGGGGGGGGTTTGTCTAGTAAACCAACACCGTCAGAAAGAAACGAGCATGATGAATTCTGAAGGTCCTCGCATGGATGTTCAAGGTAGCTCTAATCATTTTTTTCCCTTTTCTCAGTCCTGTTATCAATGTTGTTTCATTCAAAAAATCTGCCAACATTTTTCGTGATTTGTTGGCCAGGGGGAAAAAATGACAACAGACTTACATTTTTCTTTTATGGGGATGAAGGCATGCTCTGATTTCAAGTGTCCCAGAATTACATGGCAGCCCCACGCTCATAGCATTAGCGCTAATAGCTTGATCAAGACAAATATCCGCCCACACGGAAATCGCCATCGACCTCCAGGATTAAGAGCATCGTCCGTCAGTCGTGTGAAGCTCAGAGATGTTTAGTTTCCATTCGGCTGCTGGAATAATACCTAAAACCAGCAGATTGCCAATCCACCGCCCTGAACTGTCTGACTTACACCTCCGTAAGCAACCTTTAAAGTAAATTGTAAAATAAAGAACCGCTGTTTAGAAAACCCCCTGTCTGATGGCAGATGGCTAGCAGAGGTCAAAACTCTGGCAGGGAATTTATTTGGATTGGATGGATTCCATTCTTATCTTCTCATCTCTCTCTTCTTGCTCAGTGCTGCTTAGAGAGTCTCCCCCCCCCCTCTCTCTCCATCCCCTCTTTCGATTTTTTACAGAAGATAAAGCAACAACCTCACCTTTTCGGCTGAATATAAATGTCAACATCTATGGGAAAAAACGTGAAATATATCCTTTCTAGTGGTTGAAAATACTGTGCTGGATAGATGAGGTTTGATTTATGGGCTTCAGGATGCTTCCAGAAACCATCAAGCAGGCTGGAAAGTACTTAAATACATTAACAAGTACTACTCTCTGAAGTTATTCTGCTTTACTAGAGTGTAGGATATCAGTACTTTCTCCACTTCACCATCATGTGAGATCTAGGATTCAACAGATGCAGAGTACGATTAAATATTTAGCGTCTGTTGTGTTGTCAGCTGTTCCAGAGCCAGATTTAGGCTTACATCCTATTGATTGTAGAGCAGACACTGGACAGGATGGGAAGTTTTCCGAAAGAGAAAAACATCCAAAGGGAACATCTCTGCTTCCACGTATGAAAACACGAACTCCCAGAGCATCCCAGTAATCTCCTTCCTGCCCACAGGTGAACCTTGGGGCCCTTCCAACAGGAACAAGGATGTTCCCTGGTATCAACATTTAGAGAAGATCTTCCGTTCACATAAATACAAACCATCAGGAGCAGAGGAGCCCTGGAGAAGACCCAGGCAGGCTCAATGTGTGGACTGATTGTTGAAAGCCCCCTGCGACCGCAATCACAAGGAAAAGCTATGCTGGAGCTTAAGCTAGCGAATGGAGCTCTTCTGGACATCTTTCATCAAAGCTATTGGTGTTCCCACCCGGTCCCTCACTAATAAACAGAACCAAGCAGCTGGGGTAGCAGTCCTGTTAGCTCAGGAACCGACCCGGGCTGACCCATCCGAGTGCTAGCATGGTAAACACGGGTGCTAGCCCATAGCATGGATGAAGATTCTGTTCCAGTCAGGTGTGCCAGAACCACAGAACGAACAAGTTGACGCTCTTCATCTGTGTCCACCACTTTAATGCCCTTACCGTGAAATCCCAAGATCAAAAGAATGATCAGATTCGGGTCCGAAACGGCCCATTCGTCAGCCTTTTCAGGGTGCTACAGTCGAAGACGTACTCTTCCTCATCTAATGCCCTCCCACGGATCAGAGGTTCCACCACACAGTGTGTTCAGACGGAGGCCGAACGCCAAGCGATGGATCATCACTGCGGCGGCGAGCGAGCCGTGTGATGGAGAAACAGGAGGAGAAGGCAGCATGCGATCGCCACAAGTCTCAGATCCACTTGTGGGGGCGTCGCAAGAGATACTGTCCTTGGGTAAAAAACGTAAGACCCAAAATGCTTTCCCACCGCCTGGCCGGGGCCAGTAATGGCCTTTACTCGAACGCCAACGCTGATCCCGTATCCATCCAGATCCACCGGGGTGTGATCTGGCGTCCGTTCCCCGTCGCATCCATGGCCAGTGCGTATCAGCTCCGAATCAGAGCTACTCGGAGAGAGCTCGGAGTGCAATCCCTCACACGCCACATCCATCGCCACGACTAAACAGTTATCTGGAGGGAGACCAGGAGCTGACATCACACGACCCACGCAGCAAGTGTGTGCGGGGCCGGCTCCGAGCAGTGATTAGAAACGACCTTATAAACGTCAAAGGCACCATTCACTCTAAAGGGATTTAGGCAGCATAAACGTTCACTCTAAGCAGAGTGCTGTTCATGTTTATTAACCAGACATATTGGTCAACAAAGCCAAACCTGGTTGTCCGCAGACGGCTACCGAGTAGTTTAACTTGGAAGAGTTGCGACATGTGCCGGGCTTGGAAACTGTATACACATAAATAATAACGATGCATAATAATCCCATATTACGGTGGCTAGATGTTCCAGGTGTAGAACCTCACGGAGGTCCGGGGGAACGTAAACATCAGCCCCAGGTGCTGGACCGTCACCAACCGCGACCTCTCGGGCCGCCGCACCTCATCCTACGCCTTTGGCCGCTGCTGCTTCCATAAGGGAAACCGGGCCACTGCGAGGCAAGTGGGCAATGAAAACTCAATTAGGACCTCACACTTCTGCTCGCTCTAACGTGAAGCGGTCCAGGTCTTCGCTTTTCACGTTTTTTTTCTCCCATCGCCTCTACTCAGCGCTAAGCGTCTGGATAAAGCCGCAGTATTCAATGTCTAATTATCTCAATCAGGCCGGCTTCCCATGTTTTCGCTGGTCGGCTGCTTCTGTGGTTTCTCTGTTTTTTTTCATTTTTTAAATTGTGGGGTGTCGCTGATGGCTTCTGAAACTGGGAAATATCTGCACATGTAATAAATCTCCCAGTGCCTATGGACAGAGAGGCAGTGTAGTTGGTGTTAAGACAGTTATAACTGCTTTACACAAAAGAAAATACTAAAGTTGGCAAAGTTGTGTTTGGGGAGAATTAGGTCTTGTTTTAGAATGCTGCAATGCCTTTTGTTGAAGCGCTTCGCCTTTTTACCAATGCAGAGCAACCATGAACCTTCTGTATCTAAACCTGCAACAATAATGTTAGAGTGTGTGTTCTTAGATTCTTCTAGACATTGCATTTTTTCAACTCTGGGCGTCACTATTCGCTCCACCAAAAATGTGAAGCACATATGGCAGAAGGCACAGCCTGATCCGGGCCCAAGGCATCCCTGAGCCAGACCCCTGACCTAGATCTAATTTATAACCTGAATCTACTAATTAAATCTAAAGTCGCCTTGGAAGTGTCTGGTGAACGGCCTTGTAAATATCCTCATACGTTTTTTTCCTAAAGTATTGTGTTTAAAGCAAAAGTGTTTGTAATAAATAAACGTCATTTACCCAAAAGAACTGTGTTGTAGCCCTTGTAATGAGTTATTGTACAGCTGGGTCTCATGCACTGTGTGTGACCCGCACTGCTGCGGTCTGTCATCTGTTTAAAGGCCCAGCTGAGGGCCTCGATATCAGCCTACCTCCCAAGCATTGCTGCGTTCTGCAAGCAATTAACAACAATTCTCTCCCGCATTTAATGTGATGGAAGACATATTTGTTCATATTTTTCTTCTCCTCCGCCTCATCTTCCTGCAACCATTTACTATTTAGTAATTCAGCTGAGGCTTTCATCCAAAGAGACTTATAGTGGATTCAGAAACATAGGACAAGGTAGGGGTTAGGGGTTATCTCGCTCAAGGATGACTACAGGTAAATTGCGGAAATTGGTGATTGAATCTAGAACCCATTGACTTTGAGTCCAACACCCTTAACCACTAGACCAGTGGTTCTCAAATGGGGGTACACGTACCCCAAAGGGTACTTCTGAGTACCGCAGGGGGTAATCACAACATTTCATTTTTCACCCTGAGCAAGTTTTAATTCTGAAAGCTTTATATTTTATTCAATGGGATTCCCCTCTATATGCTCTGATGCCCTGGCATTGTGCTTATTTTGTGCCAACAGTTGCATTAAGCACAGGCCCATGTTTCTCACTTAATTGTGAGCATTTGCACCCTTTAAATGATCATGTTAGCTTTGCCAAATAGAACGCACATACATTATTAATTCAAAGAAACCTCCCAAAAATGTTGTGTGCCGTTGTAGGGGGTACTCAGCTGAAAAAAGATATCTTAGAAGGGGGTACACTAGTAGAAAAAGTTTGAGAACCACTGCACTCGAACACTATTCTTCTTGGGGACAAGAGCGATAAGGAGGAAGCAGATGAGAGGAACTAAGGTCTGTGAAACATGGAGATGATTTGGTTATGGAGACAGTTACAGCCGTGAGTCACTCCCCATGAAGAATTTTTTATGGTATTCAATGAATCTGGCAACACCATGACTCTACAGATGGTTTTCCAATCATAAATAATCAGGCACCATAATTAACCACACCCAGGGTAGACACTAAGATGTTTGGTCAGCCGTGAAGAGGAACCAGCAGGCTGGATGCTGATGACATCAGCATCTCATTATCCTCCTCCTCCTCCTCCTCCTCCTCCTCCTCCTCCTCCTCATCATCATCATCATCATCATCATCATCATCATCATCATCATCATCATCATCATCATCATCATCATCATCATCATCATCATCATCATCATCATGTCACAGCGTTTGAAACCACAGAACACTCAAGGCTCAACAGGCTATAGGTAGATTCAACCCTTTCTTTTTCTGTTAATGGTAACCCAAATCCCATCACAATCCACTGGGTGAATCTGATCATGATATAATAACTGACTTTTATAAAGAAGTCAGTTATTATAATAAATGAAGTAAAGACTTGATGAATCTCTGAGAATTTGTTTCTCCAAGAAAATATCAGCAGAAAATGAGAAAAGCTAAGCACATTTTAAGGATTAACAGTAAATCCACCATCCTTCATAACTGTGGATACCTGGATACCATACAAGGATAATGAGGGACAATTTAAGGAGAAAACATATGAAATTGAGCACTCTTTGCTTTCCAACAGTGTCTTCGGTTGGTCACCAAACTGGAAGCCAAACATTACGTCCAACTTTATTTTTTAACGATTGCCTTGCTTCCTGGATCTCAAACCTGTCACATGACTTCCTCCTCCAACCTATCACAGGCTCCGGCTCCTAGCTAGCCCCACCCGCCTCCTGCCAAGGTCTCGTTGGCGGCCTGCTAATGCGATCAGCGAGTGAGGCAGCCTGGACATAAAACATAACGGGAGGAAAGAAGCGGGTAAGAGTTATAGAGCCGGGATGAATAGTTTCCCTTTGAGTTCGGTTCCGTTCTGTCCAATTTATGGCCTCCAGCTCACTCCTGGGCTGAGCTCTCTCCCCGTGTCTCTGGGCTTGGCGCAGCTCCGGGTAGAGATGGTTTGCAGAAGCCTGGATGATCCTGAGCCAAACATGTGTTGGGTTTGCCAGCACCCCCACACACCCCAGCCCACAACTAACACAACTAACCCCCCTCAAAAGGGGGAGGAACCTGTCTAATCCACTTCTTTCCTGCCAGTCCTTAATGTTGTCAGGATTCATCCTCACTTCAGACGGATGGCGGTTTAACCAACGAGCCACCAAGCCCCAGAGAGACGGAAAGATGCTCTTGTTCCCCACGCCTCAACTCGGCTATACTTCACTCTGGAAGCACAACAGACTGTGAACCTTGACCCCTGAGGGACAGTTAAGGCCCGACATTAATCTGCCACATCATTCTGTGTCCGTAGCACTCAGGGATAAACCTGAAATACGACATGACAAAAGCCCAGTGGCTTCTCCCTTCGCTGCCTCCTGACACCGCCACAACCCTGAAACTATCAAGAAGGATGGCGTAGTCGCTGAACAGACACAGGAACCACATTGTAACAGCCGAGGTATCTGTCCTGAAGGAACACGTTGGCTCCTGACGGTGTAAACTGGCTTACTCCACCGCAGCGCGGGTGTGACTAAGCACTGGAAACCTCCACGTGTCTCCGTTGTTTCGTTCCTCTTCCAGGGAAGCGGACACAATTGTTTTCATTGGGGAGAATTTCAGCCTCCGACACTGACGGAGCTCAGCTCTAAGCACCAACCACATCTGTGATTAAACATGCAGTGTAAACACGTGATGTGATGTTTGTTCTCCTGAGGTGTTCCTCGACCTCAAGGCCTCACTAGAGATGATTAGCCTAGACCCTGGATGACATCATTGCAACGCAAGGTGACCACACTTAGAAGCGTTTCTCTCTCTGGTTCCAATCGAGGAGAACACATTCTTCTCCTGTCCAGTCACCGGACCAGGAGGGCGTTGGCAGCCCTTTGTTTGGGAGCGTTATTCCACAACGCTTCCAGGTTCCTCTTCGTGGCGGTGAAGGTCCTCGGAGGCACCTGTGTCCTTCAGCCTCTCAGTTCACACACTAAACAGCATTGCGTTGGAACATCGTTTAAAGCTGCACATCCTGGGTTGTAACTGTTGCTAACCGTAAACAGCTGCGGACATGCTTTAATTGTGAGGATTAGCACACTTTATTTAGACCTTTTGGTGTACCAGGCAGGAAAAAAGTAGTTATTTTTTACCATGATAGAGAACAGATTTTTTTGTTGAGATTTTAATCCTGGTGACGGTGTTGGTGGTACTCTATTCCATCTGCTTGTTTAAAAGCTGTTTAACTTTGACTTTCATGTCATGACTTTCAACTTTGAAATTAAATCTAACCTTTTTAATTCCACCTCAGTCTCTACCTGTGTCTGCACACAGAAGCTCTGACCCACAGACACTGGTAGGGCCTGGCTGGTTGTACCTTGTGCTGTACCATAGTTGTACCCATTTGGTATCTTCTTCTTTGCTGAATACAAGCCCTAGATGAGCCTTGCTAGTGGCTAGCTCTTCTTCTAAATTGGTATAAAAATTTAAAATAGCACTTAGCATTGTGGAGCATTTTATCGTAGCTGTCTTTGTTGTATCCAGGGTATGGGTTAACCTAGCGATTGTTAGTGCTTGGCACTTGGTTCTATGAACATCCTTACTGTACCGACAGCGATATATTATTCTTTCTTTCTTCTGACCAATGTACCTGTTGCAAGTCGCTTTGGAAAACGCCCTAAATGCAAACGTAAAATGGTGTAGCATCGCTAGCAGTTAGCTCTTTTTCTTGACTTGTTAGCGATGCTAGCTCTTGCGCTTTGCTGGTCAAAAGCCAAGGTAAAGTATTGGCTCTCTTCCCTGGTTGGAAGCCCTGTTGTATCACCGCTAGCAGCTAACTCTGCTTCACGTCAGGGAGAGCTGGGGCCGTCTGTCCTTCGTCAATGAGCCTCTCTGCTGTCAGTCTGGGCCAGATGTTGAGCTTCACTCCATCACAAAGGTGCTGAGGCTGGCCTCTGGATGCTGGGCCTGAGCGCTGACACACACTCTCACACACTTACAACACACACTCTCACACACTTACAACACACACTATCTCATACACTTACAACACACTCTCTCACACACTTACAACACACACTCTCACACACTTACAACACACACTCTCCCACACTTACAACACACACTCTCACACACTTACAACACACACTCTCACACACTTACAACACACACACTCACACACACTTACAACACACACTCTCACACACTTACAACACACACTCTCACACACTTACAACACACACTCTCACACACTTACAACACACACTCTCACACACTTACAACACACTCTCTCTCACATACTTACAACACACACTCTCAGACACTTACAACACACACTCTCACAAGCTTACAACACACACTCTCCCACACTTACAACACACACTCTCACACACTTACAACACGCACTCTCACACACTTACAACACACACTCTCTCACATACTTACAACACACTCTCACACACACTTACAACACACACTCTCACACACTTACAACACACACTATCACACACTTACAACACACACTCTCACACACTTACAACACACACTCTCACACACACACTTACAACACACACTCACAACACACACTGTCACACACCACAGACACACACTTACAACACACACACACACACACACACACACACACACACACACACACACACACACACACACACACACACACACACACACACACACACACACAAACACACATACCCCAAAAAAACATATACATACACACACACACACACGCAACACACACCACACAACCAACACAGAGACACACTTACACTACACACACCCCAACGGATACACACACACCAAACACAGACACACTTTACACACACACACACACCCACACCCACACACACACACACACACACACACACACACACACACACACACACACACACACACACACACACACACACACACACACACAGGCTCACACACAGATCTGGGTCGTCAGAGCCTGGTCCTCTGGCGGCGGGAGGCTGCGTAGTGTCTGAGGTGCGGAGTTGAGGTGACTCTGAGGCTCTGTGGAGCGTGACCCGGGTCTGGTTACCCGCCGGCTCCGCCTCGCCGGGGTGCAGAGTGGTCCGAGGCCCGGGCTGCTTTTTGTCCGTCCGTCCGTCCGTAGACAGCGAGGGGTTCTACTGTTACATTTACATTCTGACTCTCCAGTATTTGTTGTGGCTCCGGGAGCAGTTATGACATTATGGATGCCATTTGATCTGGGATCCATATGTTACAAACCAGAGGCTGGGCCAGTGTTTCCGTGTTGAGAGATCATTGACCACGCAGCATCTAAGTAAACGTTAACAATTCATTCTAACCGAATAATAATTAATATAATATATTTAATCCAAAAACAAAGTCTCACTCTTTTGCAAATGACAGGCTCTGTATATTAACCTATTACAGTAATGAGGGGGAAGCTGATCCAAAATTGCTGTTAATCGTGTGACTCCTTACAGTCATGGCTGACAGCCAAATTCTAAACTAAAGCAGAGCACCAATTCCCCCCTGCTGTGAACCTTCACCCCCACACTGGTCTTTAGCCGTTAGCCTTTAGCTCTTGGTTGCTGCATCATGATTGCGTCAGAGGCTCTGGCTGCTGCCTTTGCAGCCTTCCCGGTCCGGGGGCGTGGTCGGACGGCATCTGTTGGCACTGCGACTCGCGGAACAGGGGGAGGGGCGCTAGTGACCTCTGGCAGCTAGAGGTCACCATCATTTAGCTGACCCTTTTATCAAATTTAGCAGTTTACCATGGATGTACACGGTATATTCTTGTTAAGGAGAAGGTAGGGGTTAGACCACTTGCTTACCGATGCCAACAGGTAGACTTTTGGGATCGAACCAAGAGTGTTGGCTAGGAGTCACACACTGTAGCCCCTACGTAGAAAAAGCTAGAGATTGAAGCTTAAGTTCACAGCTAACAAGCTAGCTAATGTTAATGCTAACAGGCTAGCTCGTATATAATATTATAATATTATTTTATATTAGTGTATTACCATTACATTTTTATTTTATCACAAGTGGGAGAAGCATTTTAAGTTGTGTTTGTGTGTGTGGTGTGTGTGTGTGTGTGTGTGTGTGTGTGTGTGTGTGTGTGTGTGTGTGTGTGTGTGTGTGAGTGTGAGTGTGTGTGAGTGTGTGAGTGTGTAAAGGGGGAGGGGGGGGATCAGTGGCGCTGTGCTGGTTATGGTGTTCAGTGTCTCCCCAGGGCCAAACACTGGAACAGCTCCCAGTCAGCCGTGTGTGTTTATACCAGAGAGAAAATAAGACAAAGATGTCGGGAGAGATCTGTTTGTGTATTATTTGTGCTTTTTTTTTGGGTTTGTGGGTTTGACCGTGTGTGTGAGTATGGACTGCAGTATATTTTTTGTTTATTTGTGTATTTTCTTGTGTGTTTTAGTAGGTTTGAGGGTATGTGTTTGTGAGTGTATTTTTTGTGGGGGCTTTTGTGAATTTAAGCCCTGTGTGTTTGTGTATTTGCCTATTGGCGTGTTTTGGTGTTTGTATTGATATGTGTGTGGGGGCGGGTGCTTCATTAATCTGAGCATTTGTGTATCCATGCGAGACTGCTTGTTTGTCCGTTAATTGTCCAGCATGTGTGACATGTGTGAGTATTTCTGTGTGTGAGGGTTAGTATGAGGGTTAGGGTTAGGTTAGGGTTAGGGTTAGGGTTAGGATTAAGGGGTTAGGGTTAGGGTTAGGGGGTTAGGGTTAGGGGGTTATGGTTAGTGTCAGGGTGAGGGGGTTAGGTTTAGGATGAGGGTTAAGTTACAACCAAACAGAGGCTGTTTAGTTGTATTCGTCCCTGTTCCCTCATGTGCTCCCCCCCCCCCCCCCCGCCCCCCTTCCAGAGCAGAACCCGAGCAGGAACCTGGTTCTGCCGTTCTCCGCGGGGCTTCAGGCGGCCCGTTGGGGGCCGGGGGGGGGCTGCCTCTCGTCCAGACAGAACCGCTGAAGCCAACATCTCCAGAGCGCTGCTGGCCCGCTCTCGTTCCTCCTTAAAGTCGAACGGTAACCCCTTCTCCGCCGTCCCGGAGGAGTGCTCAAATCAAAACATTATTGTAAACGTCATGTAAAATATGAATTATGGATGGGAATGCTGTCTCTGCGTTGTGCTCAACGGCCGCGCAGATAGACTCAGAGATGGAAAGCGATGAGGTCAAAGCGCCACGGCGCCACTCATTCATAAAACATAAAACTTGTTTGCCGTCTTTATTGAGTGGCCTGTGTGGAAAGTCCTCCTCCAGAGAGGGGACGGCGGTCATTAGAGGGAGAGGACGTAATTACTCATCTGTTTTTACGGCCTTACAAGCTCCGCAAATCGGAACTCTAATCCGCCAAGATGGACAATGGATCATAACGCGGTCGGATCAGAACCGCAGTGCGCAGAGCCAGGGCCGAGGGAAGCCGTCCGTAACACAAAGAAAGGGTTGTTTTGATATCGAAGCGGGGACCGAATGCTGTCGTTTTCATATCAAAGTGACGAATTACCGCCGTAGTTTTTTATTTCTTGGTGACTTACTTGTGATGTCGTTTTGACGTCAAGCGAGGAGAGTGTTATGGTTTCAACATCAACATGAGGCCCCAGTTCTCAGATTTTTATATCAAAGCGACAAACTATTGCTGTCGTTTACAGCTTTAAAATCGGTCCACAGTCAGGACCCGTACTCCATCCATGATCTCACACCGTCTCCTTGAACACAACCCCCTCTCAGTCTCTCCTCCAGGGTCTGTTTGAAGCCAGGGTTCTGTCGGGGCGGTTCAGGGACCATGACTGAGTCCAGATATCGGAACCTGACTGTCTATATGTTTACAGTTCCTCGGCATCCCCTGTCCTCTGAGAAGACTTGTGTGAGGCCTCCTGACCCACGCCAGATGCTGACGTCTACTGCGACGTTCTCTTCACTTCTCACACACACTGACTCCGCCCTGCCAGTGTGACGACTGTCTGATTTCCAAACGCCCCCCTTTTTCTAACCTGATGGAAAACAGTGTAAAGGCCTGCAGATATGAATCATAAGGCATTAGTTCCTCAGTGGGGTCTGGAGACCGTTGGCGGAGAAACATGAATATATCGACACGAGGTGCATCTGCATTCCCTCTGTCCCCGCTCGTTCAGAGGTGTCAAACATTTTGTTTTGGTTGGCCTGTTATTTATTTTTTTACAATTAGTAAGTACCCGTTGGTTTGAACGATGAATGGCAAACCGATGTTGATTAAACTGTTACCCACAGAGCTGAGTTTCTGTGGAGCAGAAACAGACATCTTAATCGTTGAGGATTGCAGCCTTGCCACTGGATCTAGAGTGTTGAATGAGGAGCATAATGTGTGAACATTCAAACTATACAAAGACAGCATTCTGCACAGCAGATAGAAACGCTTCGGTAACCCTTCCTTTTACAGTCCCCTAATTACTAGGTATTTACCCGGTAAAAACCTGGTAAATCATAGTGTATTACTGGGTAATTACCACTGGTAATAAGAAGGTAAATACAGAGGTAGTTACCCAGTAAATACATGGTAAATCATAGTGTATTACTGGGTAATTACCACTGGTAATAAGAAGGTAAATACAGAGGTAGTTACCCAGTAAATACATGTTAAATCATAGTGTATTACTGGGTATTTACCACTGGTAATAAGAAGGTAGAGGAATTATCCGGTAAATTATAGTGTGTTACTGTGTAATTACCACTAGTAATAAGAAGGTATAGACAGAAGAATTACAGTTGAAGTACTAAGTTAAACCTCCACTATTACCCATCAACTCAACTAAGTACTGTGTAAATTACTTTTTCTTAGTTATTATTCATAGCTACACCCATTTAGAAAGGGTTTATTCGATTTACCTTAGAAACTATGGAATTACTTACCTGGTAACAAGCTCAGCAGGAACAGTTTTCCTCTAGTTTCATGGTACATCTTCTTAAATACTGGGTACAAAGCCGTTTGTTTCCATGGTGTTACCACGTTATTACCATATAATTTATAATGGATACATTCCATTGTCCATGCAGTCAACACAAACTTGTACCATGTACGTTCTGCGACGTTACCAAGTAAAACGCGACAATTTACCCGGTAAGTAAGCTGAAACTGTACTGTAAAAGGAAGCCTCGTTTGTTTCCATGGTATTACCAGGTTCTTACCATATAATTCGTAACACGTTATTCCCTTTTCCATGCAGTCAACACAAACTTGTACCATGTACGTTCTGCGACGTTACCAAGTAAAACCCGACAATTTACCCGGTAAGTAACCTGAAACTGTACTGTAAAAGGAAGCCTAGTTTGTTTCCATGGTATTACCAGGTTCTTACCATATAATTTGTAATACGTTATTCTCTTTTCCATGCAGTCAACACAAACTTGTACCATGTACGTTCTGCGACGTTACCAAGTAAAACACGACAATTTACCTGGTAAGTAACCTGAAACTGTACTGTAAAAGGAAGCCTCGTTTGTTTCCATGGTATTACCAGGTTCTTACCATATCATTTGTAACACGTTATTCCCTTTTCCATGCAGTCAAAACAAACTTGTACCATGTACGTTCTGTGACGTTACCAAGTAAAACACGACAATTTACCCAGTAATTAAGCTGAAACTGTACTGTAAAATGAAGCCTCGTTTGTTTCCATGGTATTACCAGGTTCTTACCATATCATTTGTAATACATTATTCCCTTTTCCATGCAGTCTACACAAACTTGTACCATGTACGTTCTGCGACGTTACCAAGTAAAACACGACAATTTACCCAGTAAGTAAGCTGAAACTGTACTGCAAAAGGAAGCCTCGTTTGTTTCCATGGTATTACCAGGCTCTTACCATACAAGTTGTAACTGGTTATTCCCTTCTCCATGCAATCAACACAAACCATATATGTTCTGCAACATCGTTCACCAGTAGTTAAGCACTTTAATTGTTGTTATAAAATCCCAAACCACTGTTGATGAAAGGCATATTAAAATTAAACAAAATCAAAGGCTTATCTTTCAAACAATGCATATCTCACAGACAGGCACTGAACACTGAAGAAATCAGACAAAAAAAGAGCCGTCCACATCAACTCAATTTAAATGTTACTGATGGTGTTTTCATAATACACATGACAGTGTTATGGCAAGTGACCACAAAGAAGACTGCTTCAAACTCTACAATTTGAATAAGTGGTGAATGCCATGCAGCAATCTGCCTAATGGAGCATCTTTGTGGTCATTCGCAAACCAATGAGTCCACTCGATTAATGAGAGATGACTCTTTAGTGTCTTCTCTGTGAGGTATCCCTGCAGTCTCCACATCTGGGATTTGAAGGCTGACCAAGACCTGACGAGGTACCTCCAAATCTCCCCTTCCATACTGTAATAAAGAATCAGAAGACAAAAAAATAAACATTAGGACAGTCAATTAATTAACATTTCTAGAACATGTAGAACTCAAAGATTATTTCGTTTATCAGTTAAGAAAGGATGCTGGTCCTCTGGCCATTGTGTTTGGTCATATTGAAAAGAGAAAAAGGCATAGCCATAAATACAGTTAATAGGACGGGAGGGGACAGGCTGTTACCTCCGGTTAGCCCTTTAGCATCGAGCTAGCGGAGCTTCTGTCATTCAAATAACTCGGACATGTTGTTTAAAACCTATAACACCGAATTTATTAAAATATCCGGATTTAATCGGGCTCTCTCCCATAAGTACAGTTAATAGGACGGGAAGAGACAGGCTCTGTTAGCCCCGGTTAGCGCGATGCTAAAGAGCAGCTCTACCGGAGCATGCCACCTCAACAGGTGCAAGTTAGCCTCCGGTTTGATATTCGGTTTACCACCCAATCGGATTCATGAACATAAGTGCAATACATTATGGGCTTAGTATGTTGAGGACGGTTTAGGACACCGTATCGCGAAAATTACAAACACATGTTGGCGCCATCAATGTCTGTGCAACAACGTCATTTACGTTCTGGCTGCTACCTGTTTTAGGGACCGTCAACAAATTACACTCACCGACTGGTGGCAGAGACGTTACCATGGAATTGTTTCCGGAAATTAATCACACAAATATATTGCAATATAGTTAATCATAATGAAGTTAATAGTTTAATATTCGACAAAAATCGACTAAACTATATTTGAAATTATTAATTGCATCCCGTTTAACAATAATATAATATATTAGCAAAGTTACCTGCAGTAAGTAGCAGCCCACCATTGGCAACTACTACTACAATCAGGTGACAAAATGTATTTTTTTAGTGATTTCTATATTATTTTATATGATTTATTTCCAGAAACAATTCCATGGTAACGTCTCTGCCACCGGTCGGTGCGTGTAACTTGTTGACGGTCCCTAAAACAGGTAGCAGCCAGAACGTAAATGACGTTGTTGCACAGACATCAATGGCAACATGTGTTTGTGATTTTCGCGATGCACCGTCCTCAACATACTAAGCCCGTAATGTATTGCACCTATGTTGATGAATCCGATTGGGTGGTAAACCGAATATCTGGCGAATATCAAACCGGAGGCTAACTTGCACCTGTTGAGGTGGCATGCTCCGGTAGAGCTGCTCTTTAGCATCGCGCTAACCGGGGCTAACAGAGCCTGTCTCTTCCCGTCCTATTAACTGTACTTATGGGAGAGAGCCCGATTAAATCCGGATATTTTAATAAATTCGGTGTTATAGGTTTTAAACAACATGTCCGAGTTAGTTGAATGACAGAAGCTCCGCTAGCTCGATGCTAAAGTGCTAACCGGAGGTAACAGCCTGTCCCCTCCCGTCCTATTAACTGTATTTATGGCTATGCCTTTTTCTCTTTTCAATATGACAAAACACAATGGCCAGAGGACCAGCATCCTTTTTTAACTAATAAACAAAATAATCTTTGAGTTCTACATGTTCTAGAAATGTTAATTAATTGACAGTCCTAATGTTTATTTTCTTGTCTTCTGATTCTTTATTACAGTATGGAAGGGGAGATTTGGAGGTACCTGGTCAGGTCTTGGTCAGCCTTCAAATCCCAGATGTGGAGACTGCAGGGATACCGCACAGAGAAGACACTTTAAGAGTCATCTCTCATTCATCGAGTGGACTCATTGGTTTGCGAATGACCACAAAGATGCTCCATTAGGCAGATTGCTGCATGGCATTCACCGCTTATTCAAATTGAAGAGGTTGAAGCAGTCTTCCTTGTGGTCACTTGCCATAACAATGTCATGTGTTTTATGAAAACACCATCAGTAACATTTAAATTGAGTTGATGTGGACGGCTCATTTTTTTGTCCGATTTCTTTAGTGTTCAGTGCCTGTTTGTGAGATATGTATTGTTTGAAAGATAAGCCTTTGATTTTGTTTAATTTTAATATGCCTTTCATCAACAGTGGTTTGGGGTTTTATAACAACAATTAAAGTGCTTAACTACTGGTGAACGATGTTGCAGAACATATATGGTTTGTGTTGATTGCATGGAAAAGGGAATAACCAGTTACAACTTATATGGTAAGAGCCTGGTAATAACATGGAAACAAACTAGGCTTCCTTTTACAGTACAGTTTCAGCTTACTTACTGGGTAAATTGTCGTGTTTTACTTGGTAACGTCGCAGAATGTACATGGTACAAGTTTGTGTTGACTGCATGGAAAAGGGAATAATGTATTACAAATTATATGGTAAGAACCTGGTAATACCATGGAAATAAACGAGGCTTCCTTTTACAGTACAGTTTCAGCTTAATTACTGGGTAAATTGTCGTGTTTTACTTGGTAACGTTGCAGAACGTACATGGTACAAGTTTGTGTTGACTGCATGGAAAAGGGATTAATGTATTACAAATTATATGGTAAGAACCTGGTAATACCATGGAAACAAACGAGGCTTCCTTTTACAGTACAGTTTCAGCTTAATTACTGGGTAAATTGACGTGTTTTACTTGGTAACGTCGCAGAACGTACATGGTACAAGTTTGTGTTGACTGCATGGAAAAGGGAATAATGTATTACAAATTATATGGTAAGAACCTGGTAATACCATGGAAACAAACGAGGCTTCCTTTTACAGTACAGTTTCAGCTTAATTACTGGGTAAATTGACGTGTTTTACTTGGTAACGTCGCAAAACGTACATGGTACAAGTTTGTGTTGACTGCATGGAAAAGGGAATAATGTATTACAAATTATATGGTAAGAACCTGGTAATACCATGGAAACAAACGAGGCTTCCTTTTACAGTACAGTTTCCGCTTAATTACTGGGTAAATTGTCGTGTTTTACTTGGTAACGTCGCAGAACGTACATGGTACAAGTTTGTGTTGACTGCATGGAAAAGGGAATAACGTATTACAAATTATATGGTAAGAACCTGGTAATACCATGGAAATAAACGAGGCTTCCTTTTACAGTACAGTTTCAGCTTAATTACTGGGTAAATTGGTGTGTTTTACTTGGTAATGTCGCAGAACGTACATGGTAAGTTTGTATTGACTGCATGGATAATGGAATGTATCTATTATAAATTATATGGTAAGAACCTGGTAATACCATTGAAACAAACGGCTTTGTACCCAGTATTTAAGAAGATGTACCATAACACTAGAGGAAAACTGTTCCTGTAGAGGTTGTTACCAGGTAAGTAATTCCATAGTGGTAAATCGAATAAACCCTTTCTAAATGGGTGCAGCTACGAATAATAACTAAGAAAAAGTATTTTATTGGAAAGCACTATGCCAATTTCTAGATAGTACATCATTAAACTTGGGCTGTTAACAACATAAACCTTGGATAATAGGTGTTTATAAGAATTGGTTGCCTAATTCCCTAGGAAGTACACAATATCGGAGTTATTACCAACCTAAAACGGTTACAACTACATGCTACTTAGTTGAGTTGATGGGTAATAGTGGAGGTTTTACTTGGTACATCAGCTGTAATTCCTCTGTATTTACCTTCTTATTACCAGTGGTAATTACACAGTAATACACTATAATTTACCGGATAATTCCTCTGTATTTACCTTCTTATTACCAGTGGTAATTACCCAGTAATACACTATGATTTATCATGTATTTTCTGGGTAACTACCTCTGTATTTACCTTCTTATTACCAGTGGTAATTACCCAGTAATACACTATGATTTACCATGCATGTACCGGGTAAATACCTAGTAATTAGGGGACTGTAAAAGGAAGGGTTACCAACGCTTCTTGTAAAAATTTCTTCTTGGCCATTTACTAATAGCACAGCCTGTATTACCTCAGGAATCCTAGCATGTTCATGTTGTTATCTCATTGATGTTGTTTACTGTATGCATGGAGTTTTCTGTTTCTATTCATAATTGTATTTTATATTGGAAAATCTGTTAATTGAAAAAGTGTTAGTCTTCAGTATTAACTACAATGTAGTATCATTATGTTTCATGTGTCTCCTCATCTAAGATCTCGGCATGGTCTTATCCTGACCCTAGGCTTCTGTAGCCAAGCCGTTAGTCTCCCCTCAAAAGGACCACGTCTAATCAGATACATATCATAGAGAACCCACTGATCAAAACCACCGCCAGTGGCAGTATTCTACAGGTTGGCTCATCTTTGAAGCTTCTCAAACATCTCCACAGCAACTCGACTCCAAGGGGCTGCTGTAAAGAAGTAAAAACATACAAGTAAACGGAAATCTGAGGCCATGACTCTCAGCAGGTAACGTGGTGGTTTGCCTACTCCGGGCAGGGAATGAGTCCGTAGCCCAAGTGACGGAGTTACCTCAGGGTCTTGTTCGTGGAGCGTGAGATTGGTCAGAGAATTTAGCAGCGGGGTCGGTATTGCATTCGCATTCTGCCCCGTTGTGACAAAAAGAGTGCTTAGCCAGAAGGCAAAGCTCTCTAATGACTTTTCCACTGTGGAGCTCGCTGCTCTCCTCTCTCTTGGCCTGACGAGTTGACTCATGTTTGTGGTCGAAACTTACTACGGCATCCTTAGTTCAGACGTATTGTCCCCACTGGTTCCTCACTGTAGGTCTCTTTGGATAAAAATGTCAGCTAAAGGATAAGGTTGAGTTTAAACAAAGCTCAGGTGAAGTTAAGATCTTGGGTCCGAGGGAATAATAATAATAATAATAATAATACATTTAATTTAAAGGGCGCCTTTCAAGACACCCAAGGTCACCTTACAGAGCATAAAGTTATCATAAATCGTTTAAAAACAAGACATTGTGGGAAAAATAATAATAATAAATAAATAAAACAAAAACAAGACAAAACAAACAAACAATCAAGACAGTGATCAGTTAGACGTTGTGTGCGAGTTTGAACAGGTGAGTTTTGAGTTGTGACTTGAAGGTTGTAATGGTGTCTGACTGTTTTATGTGTGGGGGGAGGGAGTTCCAGAGCTTGGGTGCTGAACAGCTGAATGACTGGGCACCCATTGTAATGAGTCGTGATGTGGGGATACATAGTAGTCCAGCAGAGGTTGAGCGGAGGGAGCGGGAGGGAGTGTATTCTTGGAGGAGGTCGCAGAGGTAACTGGGGGCTAGGTTGTGGAGAGCTTTGTAGGTGAGGAGTAGGGTTTTGTATTGGATGCGGTAGTGTAGTGGGAGCCAGTGAAGTTGGATGAGGACAGGGGTGATGTGGTCAGATGATTTGGTGCGGGTGATGATCCGGGCGGCTGAGTTCTGAATGATCTGCAGTCTGTTGATGAGTTTGGTGGGGAGTCCGGTGAGTAGGGCGTTGCAGTAGTCTATGCGTGATGTGACAAATGAGTGAACTAGGATTTCAGTGCTGGATTGGGTCAGTGATGGGCGGAGTCTGGCGATGTTGCGGAGGTGGAAGAATGCAGTCCGGGTGATGTTGTGAATATGGGGTGCGAATGAGAGGGTGTTGTCCAGGATGACGCCGAGGCTCTTGACTTTGGAGGAGAAGGGTACTAGGAGTCCATCGATTCATCGATTCAGAATACAATGCATTATGGGAACGAGGGTCAGAAAGGCGTCCATAACGGCGGCCTGATGCAGATGTGCATCAGTGGTTTATCTGTTGTTTCACAGTGGCTGGTTGGAATAACAAGTATGTAAACACAAACACACACACCCGAGCCGTTGTAGAGATACACGATGGATCGACTTACCGTAAAGAAGGAAACTCAAATCACAACGACTCTATTTAGTCTAGTCTGAGGGCCTTCTTCAAGGTTTAAATACACAGCACGTTCTAACACAACAGAGGAAAAGTCTTATTTACCCTGCCTCTGCCAAAGGCAACAACAGTTCCCCAATTAGATTAACAACAGCATCGGGACTATAAACTCCTCATTCCTTCTCTTTGAAATATTTGCCTTTCCCACAAGTGTCCAAAATGGCGGTGGATAAATGGCAGTTTATGGAAACCTGAGTAGCTTCGTTTGAAAAGGCTCCAGGACAGACTGAATACTGTTAGCATATTTGGCTGACGAGACGCATACACAACAAGCAACATCTGATGGAGCGAACATCTGGGCACGTCTGTCCTTGGAAACCACGTAGCTCACTGGGTATAGCCTAGCATTAGAACTCTGAAGGTTGGTGATTCTGTTCCCTTTAAACAGCAGTTGTGGCTGTTTGTGGCCATCTGGGAAAGCTTCCAGATTTTATTTGTGAGTTTTTTGCCAACTTCATGAAGTGAAGTGCACTGATACAGAAGTTCAAAATGCAACAAAAAACCCGACATAATTGACATAATGGCACATGATGAGGAGGTATTTGTGATGAATAAGTTAATAACGACTTCCTGATTACCCCTAACGACTGGGGTTAATTAGTGTTGTTGTTAAGATGACGACGATATGCTACATTACGTCCAGCATGAATTCACTGTGACGTCCATTTTGGCAATAAGTACGCGTCTTGTTGGTTCGAATATCCATGAGGGTGTAAGTACGTCTGGGAGCGGTGTGTACCCCAGAATCTCTGCTCCACGAATTTCCACTGCGGATAAAACTGTAATAATTGTGGGAGAATTTGATTCTTGTAAACCCTTGTGCATTCCTCTTGGTTGGATCTGTAGTAAATGTGAGTGTTGAGTGCGGGCGTGGAATCTATGCATGGAAACACCTCGTTCACACACAAGAAAAAAGATCTTCTGTACTTTTCTGCATTCTGTAATTTCTCCAATTGCACTCGCTTGGTTGCACACAAGCCGCATCTGATGGAAAGAAATGGAAGTTGTGCCGTTTCTAACAATGAGTACTTTTACAGCAGTCTATTATTCAGCATTTTTCCTTGTGTTGAAGACTGCACCGCACTAATACTACATGACAGAGGCAATATTCGTGAACCTTAAGACTTCAGGGAAAGAAAAAAAGGGTCAATTTGGAGGGTCCAAACGGTTTTGTTTGACAGGCTACCTGGCAGCAGAGAGCCATGTCCAATAGGAAGTTAGATGGAAACACTTCTTCCTTTCCAACCTGTTTGGCGGTGATTTGCGAGGTCAAACACCTTATTGAGGGACAGCTTGACCCTCACACGGAGAGGTCACGTGTTATTGGCGTGTCTGATCGGCAGCATGTGCCACGCAGCCTGCTCCGTTCACTGGCATTGTCGTAACCGCGTTTAAAAAAAAGCCCTAATGGATTGAATAATGCCAACTTCAAAACTGCATTTACCTCGTTGGATAGATAGAAAGATAGATGCTTCAATCATACCATTGGGGAAATTCAGGTATCCAGTAGCTCACAAAGTTAGTCAACAAATGGTACAATTGACAAACAAAATGGAAAAACAGTTAAAGTCAATCAAATAAGTCAATACAAAGTGAGCAACATTGCACAAAATTGATATTGCATATAAAAAAGAGCCAGAGGTAGATATAAATAAATAAATAAATAAATAAATAAATAAATAATATATAATATTTCACAGCCTCATTTCAGAAAACTTCTCAAAAAGGATCAGAACAAGTCTTTGTGTTTCATGTTGTTGTATCGTAGCTGTGCTAATATTAGGACTGGTTGGTTTAAAGATAACATAGCATTGAGTGGTGATTAATGTTTATGGAGGTTAAGTTGAGTCTGGGACTGAGAACCTGCCTCTGGCTGTCAGCAGACCCTCCATCGCCTACCTCCAATGACACTCAACACTAGTTTCAGTTTCACTTTCATTTCCTCTCCGTGGATGAGAACCCCCCGCCCCACAGTCACCACCGACCTCATCACCTCCAACAACGTAGGCACCACTACGACCTCTACATCCACCACCACCTTCATCACCAACACCCACCCTTTGATTTGCATGTTACGTCTACTTGAATTCACCAAACACATTCATTCTTATTACTGCTTACCGTCAGTGAACTGATCGAGTGGATTAAAGCTAATTTAAGGCTAAATCTGTCGTATTTTGTTTGTCATTTTATATTCTCATCAATGAGAGTGAGTTGGCCCTGGGTTTTGTTAACAAAGGTCCCTGCCTTCTGCTCAACCGAACTCAGACCCAGCAGTCGGCCCAAGGCCCAGTTTCTCTTCAAAGCTCTAATGCAATTGATTCGTCACACACTCAAAAAGTGTATTTGACTTTCTGCAGTATAAAACTTGATATTTGCTTTGAAATTTGCGGTGATTTTCCGATACACAAAGAGACTCCCCTAATGACTTAATGACGCTGTTTGGTCGCAGATTCATTTTCTGTTGGGCAGAGCTGCACTTTGCTGTGGGTGACCACAGTCCACTTTCAACTTCCTTTGAAACCCAATCAGGGCTTCCTGTTGCATTTGGAAGTCAGAAGCAGTCCGGGCGCTGATTACTAACAAAAATAAAAACAAAGGCTTCCCCACCCGCTTCAAGGAACTCTCCCACTGCGTGTGCGTGGTTAATGGGAATATGATTCTATGAACTTTGTGTTCCCAGCAAACACAAAGCTATAATCAACTTTGTCTGTAGTGGCAGTGAATAGACTTATGGAGGTGAATAGACTTCAGTGATCAGTTCAGTGATCAGCATGATTATTAGTGATTGACAGACCACAGCGTTTTCAAGAACAGTCTCCCCAAAAGTTGTAGTTTATTCCACCTCATCAAGGATCTGATATGAATTTTAAAGCTGATTGTGAGTAGTCTGAGGAGAAGTGAGGGTAGGCCTACACAGAACGGGTCTTCTTGGCCTCTCTTTTGGTTGTACCAGTAGATATGTACATGTTTAAAAATGTACATTAAAATGTACTTTTGGGGCATTTTGCAGACGCCTTCATCGAAAGCGTCTTACAATTACTACATTTGTCAGAAGTTGAGAAACAATATATCGACAGTACAGTAAGGTTGTTCATAGAACCAAGTGCCAAGCACAAACAATTGTTAGGTTAACCAATTCCCTGTGTGCAACAAAGTTAGCTAGGATAAGATGCTACAGAATGCTTAGTAGTATTTTTCAGTGCAAATGTGTTACAAAAATATGTTTACAATTTTATTCACTTTTGAGAAGGTCACAAAACTTCCGTATTTCCTCTGCATGTTGAATCTTCAGGGCGAGCGGTTGAACCAGGCGGCCTTCAGGCGCTCTGCAGATCAGAGGGTCTACACGTCAGGCCAGGCACATTCAAACTAAGAAATAAACCTCAGGAGCAGAACTCAACATGTTACGTGTCGACTTGTACTTCCACCACAGCAATCTAGCAGCGGCCAAAGAACCCCATAAAACCACGGACAAACGTATTTTCCGTTTGTCGGATCCGCTTGCCGGATCTGCGATGCGGCCAGTCTAGACAGGTGGCCCGCAGCTGAGAGGAAACCCTACTCCCCCCGTCTGACTGAGAACTCAATCCCAACCCGGAGCGCTACCTCGAACCGCGTCAAGGTAAGAGGTCCACTGAATAATGCGGAGGTGAACTCCCTGTGGCGTCTACGGATCCAGGCCGGGCCGGGCGGTGTTTCAGGTTGGGTTGGGGTTGGGGGTTTGGGGGGGGGACTCGATGGAGCCTGACGGAGCAGCAGTAGGTCCAGCAGGCCTTGGGGTTTCATACCTTGTTGACAGCTCGGAGGGACCATTAGCATTTGAGCCTGTCGTTGGCGATATTGGATTCCCTGTAAAGTTTTACCGTCCCGTTCCTGTCGGAAGGTTTCGGGGGGGAGGAGGGGGGGGAGGGAGGTGCGGGGGAGATTGTTCCCGCCGCTGTCGGCTTCGTTTTCAGCCGCTAGGAATGTCTTCCTGCGGTGTGTCGCACTCCCGCCCTCGGCACGGAGCAGGACGATCCGGGGCGCATCGGATCGGATGAAGAGCTGCGAGCAGGAATGGGATGCAACGTAGGAGGAGGAGGAAGAGTAGAAGGAGGAAGAGGTGGAGTAGGAAGGAGAGGAGGAGGAAGAGGATGAGGACGAGGAGGAAGAGGAGGAGGAAAGGGAGGAGGAGGAAGAGCTGGAGGAGGAGGAAAAGGGGGAAGAAGAGGAGGAAGAGAAAGAAGAGGAGGAAGAGGAGTAGGAGGAAGAGGAGGATGATGAGGAAGAGGAGAAGGTGGAAGAGGAGGAGAAGGAGGAAGAGGAGGAAGAGGATGAGGAAGAGGAGAAGGAGGAAGGAGGAGGAAGAGGAGGAGGAAGAGGAGGAGGATAAGGAAGAGGAAGAGGATAAGGAAGAGGAGGAGGAGGAAGAGGAGGAGGAGGAAGAGGGGGAGAAAGAGGAGAAGGAGGAGGAAGTGCTGTGTTTCTGAGGGGAGCAGTAACGTGATTGAACTGAGGAGGGGGAAGAAGAGGAGGCGGAAGAGGAGGTGTTGGAGGAGGAGGAGGAAGAGGAGGTGGAAGAGGAGATGGAAGAGCTTTGAAAAGTGAATCACACACACCTGCACTAATGTTTGTGTCTCAGAGAAAGACACACTCCCTGCTACACACAGGTTACACATATTGTTCTGATTATTCAGCTCACTGTTTATGTTGTTTTCATTGCTATTATTTGACCTGCTTTGAAAATAGAAAAAACAAATCCTTTCCACACTCAGCATGCACACCATGCACAAACACCGACACACAATCGACAAACACACACACTAACACACCATGCACAAACACACACACAAACAAACAAACACACACACACACCATGCACAAATACACACACTAACACAAACAAACCATGCACAAACACACACACACACACACACACCATGCACAAACACACACAATGCACAAACACACTCGCCACAAACACACGTACAAAAACAATAAACGAACACACACACACACACACACACACACACACCCCCCCCCCCCCCCCCCCCCCCCCCCCCACACACACACACACACACACGCACACACACACACACGCACAGCCCTGAGGGAGCCCAGCAGACCAGCGGGTTGTTTAGACAGAAGGTAGATGTTAGGAGGGGATTGAACCAAGCACCTACGTGCAAGTAGCAGGTATGCAGGAACTGAACTCTCTGGGCCACACACATACAGTGTACTCACGCACACACACACACACACACACACACACACACACACACACACACACACACACACACACACACACACACACACACACACGCTCACACACACACACACGCGCACACACACACACACACACACACACAGACGGACAGACGCACACATGCAAACACACACACACACACACCACACACACACACACACACACACACACACACACACACACACACACACACACACACACACACACACACACACACACACACACACTCACAGACAAACACACTGAGATTGCACACACATACAGGCAGGGTGTTCAGACACACACTGTCCAGACACACATACACCGAGTGTAGACACAATCACATACACTACACACATCCCCACTCACAATTTATACAACCTTAGGGAAAAGGAGAGAGCAAGAAAACAACACATTAAATGGAAAAGAGAGTGAGAGCTTGAGATAGAGAGGGATAGAGCTTGAGAGGGAGAGAGGTGGACAGAGAGAGAGAGAGAGGGGGAGAGAGAATGACGGAGAGAGAGATAAGGAGGGATAGTATCTTAAAAGATAGTGATAGAGAGCGATTCAGCTTGTTAAGAGAAAAAGATGGATGCAACTTGAGTGAGAGATGGATAAAGCATGGAGAGAGAGAGAGAGAGAGAGAGAGAGAGAGAGAGAGAGAGAGAGAGAGAGAGAGAGAGAGAGAGAGAGAAAGAGACATAGGGAGGACATCAGCTAGCTAGCAAGTTACAGAAGGGCCAACTCCAAACACCAATTAGCCGTTTCCCAGAGCACCCACACACACACACACACACACACACACACACGCACACACACACACACACACACACACACACACACACACACACACACACACACACACACACACACACACACACACCGCTGTACTCAACTGAGGGGGATTAGCGACCATGCTGCTTACTCTAAGGTCAGCCTTGATTTAATCTTGGACACACACACACACACACACACATACATGCACACACATGCAAAAACAATTTGTAGCTGCCTTGAACTCTCCATACAGTGGTGTGGTCTTACTCAAAAGTGGGACGTGGAAAAAAAGAGCAGAGTAGGGGGGATTGGTGGGGTGGGGTGGGGGGCCCTGAGAACAGACCAGCGAGACGATTGTAGAACAACACCGCTCCTGCAGTGCAGTAATGAGCGGCGTAATTAACGAGGTTCGGTTCGGCCCGCCGTGACTCATGCGATGCCCTGCGGATCGCAGGACGGTACCTCACGCACCACGCGTCTGTTTTGATTTGTTTGCCTATCTGGGAAACTTTCGGCAAATGATTCGTCTTACCTTATCAATATTTGTTTGTAGAGCGAAGGCGTGCATCGAGTCGTTATCAATGTCGACGTCAGAGAGATGACACCGAGGAATCTCTCCCATTATGACAGCAGAGGGCCATTTAAGATCACTTAATTAAAAAACAATCACCTTTATTGTTCTATTCCCCTCAAACTCCCCAGGACCGGGCAGAGAACTACAGTGAATCATGAGGTTGTTTTTCGTCCATCTACACATTTCTCACACAGGCATGTACACAATCACACACACACACACACACACACACACACACACACACACACACACACACACACACACGCACACACACACACACACACACACACACGCGCACACACACACACACACACACACACACACACACACACACACACATACACACACACACACACACACACACACACACACACACACACACACACACACACACGCACAAACACTCCAAAAACTCACATACACCAAAAACACTTAGAACACATACACCTTTAAGATCACTTAATTCAGAAACAAACACCTTTATTATCCTATTCCCTCCCTACTACCCTGGACCGGGCAGAGACCAACACTGAATTATGAGGTGTTTTTTTTGATCCATCTACACATTTCGTTCCCACTCAACAAATTTATTAAAACATTCCTCCAGAGACCGGAGCTTCTGGGTGGTGCATAATCTCCAGCGTGAGGCGCTGGTGGAGCGCGTCCAAACGCCGCCAACCTCCCGGCCAGACAACAGCAGTGCACGGCAAGGCACAGCCCGGCCGTGCACGCCCCTGCGACCGCACGGCTTCACAAACACAACAGAGCGCCCTGCTCCCACCCCGAGCACACCTCGTGAAGTACGTGAGAAAATACCACCTACGACTCGAGGCTGTAAATAACAGCGTATGCGAGCTCTGGGGCACAGTTCCCCAGGTCGCGACCCCCTCCCTTCTACCCTCCCCTCCTGATTCACGGTGCTCCGGGTTTCTGTATGGGGGAGGCTTTCCTCCAGATGCTGAAGAAGTGTTAACAATCGCTGTCGTCCGTCCTCTCGGTGGGAGTACTTGTAATTAATTTCCTGGGGAGAGTTGCCAGCC